>NC_056735.1:633445927-633715927 GCF_019279795.1 Protopterus annectens | reverse complement strand
AGCACGGCAGCGTGTCATGAAGGCACGTCTTTGTATAATGTATGAATAGCTTATTCCTGCATGGAAGGGACTGTTCTCGTGCAGCACGGCAGCGTGTCATGAAAGCACGTCTTTGTATAATGTATGAATAGCTTATTCCTGCAGGGAAGGGACTGTTCTCGTGCAGCACGGCAGCGTGTCATGAAGGCACGTCTTTGTATAATGTATGAATAGCTTATTCCTGCATGGAAGGGACTGTTCTCGTGCAGCACGGCAGCGTGTCATGAAGGCACGTCTTTGTATAATGTATGAATAGCTTATTCCTGCATGGAAGGGACTGTTCTCGTGCAGCACGGCAGCGTGTCATGAAGGCACGCTGCTGTGCTCTAATACATATACAGGGATGTGTACAAGTGCAGGGGGTGTGTCTGAGAGCAGTGCTCTCACAATACACCGCCCCCTGCACACCAGAATTGCTGTACGGCAATTTAAAAAGAGCTAGCTCACTCGTCACACCTCTCAACCCATTAGAGTAAGAAATCTGAACAAAGCCATAAAAAAAGTGTAGGGGAACAAGTTTTAAATATTGCTATTACAAACATAGAACATTGATAGAATAACAGGTTTTGCATTAGCATGAATTTTCTGAAGGGTATGAAGTCTAAAACGCAAATGTCTGTGATTATTTTCAAACATCATTCTTTAATGATGTGCCAGAAAGCCACAAGTTTATGAAAAGTTGACCAAGAATATAAGGCAAAAATCCGGACATACTGTGAAAAGTTATATGTCATCAACATTTGCAAAACACAGTCCCCAACAAATAAATAGTTTTTTTGTTCACACCTGCAATAACGTTTAAGTGTAGCTACACGGGTGCACTCATTGCTTAGCTATGCTTAGCTCAGCTTAAACGGCAAAAGAAGTTAAATAGCAATAGACATTCAACATAAGCAGTAGTACAATAGTGTATGCTTTGCATGTAGGCATTCACAATTCAAGCTCCACCAAAGCCATTTCCATTTATTTAACATTTGTTAACCGGGAAAGTCCAACTTGGAATGAAGCCAATTTTCAGTGTGGGCCTAGGGAGAAAGGCATCAAATGCATGTCTTTGTAATGTGGGAGTAAACCCACATGAATGTAGGGAGGACATGCAGACTCTGCACAGAAGGCACCCCAGCCAAGAATCAAACCGAAAAACCTCTTGCTGTGAAGCAACAACGCTACCGCTGCACCCACTGCACCATCCAATTTAATGTGTGAAATCAGTACAATTTTAATCTATTTGTATATTTATGTATTAAGTAACTTATATTTCTCAACCAGAGTAGTGTAGTAGGCCCAGATGTGATGTGTCAGTGTAGTGAGTTGTGAAACCCCCATAGAAACACAAGTGTCCCATAGACATAGTCACACAAAATGTAATGTCAGAAAAGCACATAGGAAGATGTCATGGAAGGTAAACATAAAAGTATAAAATGTGCATGTAAATATTTAAGTTTATAGCATGCAATGACTGGCCCATAACATACAGAAATGAGTATGCTAATTGGCCAGCTCAAACAGAGTGCCCATTGTAACTCCGAGAGTATGCGAATGGAAAAAGGTCCAGATGACTGGACTATTTCCATTTGTATATCACCTGTGTGCATTTCCAGTCTGCAGATATAGCAATGGGAAAATGAAGATCTCCTCTGTATTTTGAACATTTCTCCCTATGTGTGACGAGTTGAAAAAAACTCCTATAACATAGCAAGATATCATTAAAAAATGCAATGGAAAAAAATATATATACATATATATATATATATATATATATATATATATATATATGTGTGTGTCTTTTGGCTTTTCCCGGTTAGGAGTCGCCACAGCGGAACTCCGGTCCGCTAATGATTGGCAGTTGATTTTTACATGCCGAGTTGCCAGCCCTGGCGCACAACCTTCAATGAAGGTACGCCCATTCACGCATGTCTCCACGCAGAAGACACTCTAGCTGAGAATCAAACCAGACAGCGTCTCAGCATCTTACTGTGAGGTGACAATGCTACCGCAGCACCAACACCGCGGATAAATATATATATATATATATATATATATATATATATATATATATATATATATATATATATATATATATATATATATATATATATATATATATATGTATATATATATATATATATATATATATATATATATATATATATATATATATATATATATATATGTGTGTGTGTGTGTGTGTGTGTGTGTGTGTATGTATAAAACATGCAGTGCAGTTATTTCTCTGAAACACCCCTCCCAACCTGTTAGTGCAAGGAACCTGTACAGACACTGTAATGGGGGGGGGGGTGGGCCACATATATGGACATAGTTAGAAAAATCGTTGTTACAAATGAAGACGTGTTACAGCAACAGTGTGTGTTTCAGCAGACAATCACTGATTGATATGATGATGGGAACTGATATGTCATGTCATGTATTTACTGACATAAATCCTTGGATAATCATTGTGACTTACCAGACAAATAATTGTGGAACTGAACAAACATATGGACCAAACATCTGGACATTCTGTGGAAAATCTGGCTGTGGAGAGGTATGCTCAGAACCCCTTAATGCAATGTATGTGGATCAAGCCTGACAGAGTAGTGGGACAAAAGCATGAAAATAGGGACATGTACAAAATACGTCAGTAGATAAGCTGAGAATGTTCATGTAGTAACAGTGTATGTCCTAACATATATCAACTGAAATATCACAATTCCAGGACTCAATTGCCTCACATTAGTGACTGACCTCAGTCCCCAAATCATCCTATTGATGTGTCATGCATACATAACAGTTATGGGGACCAGACCAAAGATAATGGCCATACACCTGGACATCCTATGAATATGTAGACATACAAACAGTAGGGAAACTACACTGAGCTACCGAGCAATGTCCAGACTACAATCAGCATGACATAACACTACCCAGGTTGAGCTCTGGGGCTGTACACATGCAATAGCAAATATAACAGGCAGTACAGGGATGTAATAGTAGTGGAACACAGACACTGGTGTGAAAGTGCATACCCCGAAACAAGTGCACCACAGTGACAGCAACATACCAGTAAGCAAACTGAACATGACAATATAATACTGTGAGAGCAACCATATATCGTTTGCCACTCACGCATTACCCCTACATATACTGCCCCAATCCACAGTGTACTGGGAATCTGGAAGTGTTACCTGACATGTCGCAGTCAGCCCCTACAAGCATATGGACCTGATAGACCACCAGCAGCTGTAACAGCATGCAGCACTAGATAGGTGAAGGATGTATGGCACTCACAGCTGCTACTCTCCCTACCCAGCCTAAAAAACATAAACACACAACACTGCTATACAATCTTGGCAGTCTGTTCACAATGGCCACACAGATATACTGTCATATATGCAGATTTCCACAGAATTACCAGGATGTGGACACATAACCCTGGCTAACACTGCATACCATGGCCAGGAGTCTGCCAAGTCATTGTCATGCTAACTGGTGTGCATTTGGTAATTAATGATATACCATACGTCTACACCTCGTAGTGCAGAACATCTGGACAACGCATGGCATAAGTATGGGACAGGGGGCTGGAAAGAGGGACATATCACACATACTGGTGTTACAAATTGAGACAGTAGCTGCTGTTACATGTATATTTGTAACATCACATCCCTGAAGGAAATGAAGTGTGGAACATCAATGGAGGACAACATGTACTGACTACAATCCTCACAGGATCCTACCAACCCCACAAAAACAGATGTTGGTTGAGGAACAGACCAAGCATAATAGGCAAACATCTGGCCAGTCTGTGGACAACATGCCAGTTGAGACCTATGTCAGAGGTATATCACTGTTAGATGTCAAGTCACCCAGTAAATGAATGTCCGGACAAACCCTGTCAATGTATCAACCCCCTATGTGTATAGCAATGCTAATGACATACAAGTTGTAAGAAACTCTGGAGCATTGCCCCCCCCCCCCCATGCTGCTGGGCTGTCTCCACACATCCTGTTGTGTGAGGTAATTCCACCTACTGTATGTGACGTTGTAACCCCCACACATCCATAATGTCCCCTGCACAGGCCAGGTAAATTGGCAAGGCCTACATGAAGGGCATCCCATATTGTGGAACTAGCAGCTGTGTCCAGGCCCACAACACAATACTATGTGAGAACCTACATAGATGTATGGCCTCAGCAATACCCGACAGGATAACATCAACCCCCTCAAGGTAGGCTGAATGCTTGTGGTGGACGGCAGTAATACACAAACCACAGACTTGGTCCCTAGATTGGCTGTACAGGCCAAATCAGGAGCATGCACCAACCTGACATCACGTCAGTCTTTGTCTAATTAAGCATGTAAGGTCACAGGTGGAGTTCATGTAAGGCTAATTATGAACACAAATTGGACACATCCACCAAGGCCAATCACGAGGCCATCTTCACATATGTCTGCAATCTCTGAGGCCACATACCAGCCCACCCTGTAATGGTGACCAATCAGGCCACATATACACACAACATAGCTATAGGAAACCTGCTGCAGATAGGTTTAGGGCAAACTTCACCCCCTAGCTCAGCCACACTATAGCTGGATATGCACAGCCCCCACACCCCTCCCCTCATCACCAGTGAGTAGGTACATGTTGCCTACTGAAAGGCAACAAATGTAGGTATCCATGGCACCTGATAACATCCCTGTCTGCATCCTACATGAACTAAGGCATGTGTACCCAGCAACATTACACACCGTAGTCACAACAAGGATTGGCACCATCCACACCACATCCACATGGAAGATGGTCAATGTCATCCCTCGAAACAGACATGAATGAGGAGTACAGGAGTAGTAAATTAAGTAGGCCTCATTGGGGGGAATATGACACCTCAAGACCAGCAGTGCAGTGCAGGCATATACAGCGCTGATATGTTACAGGGGTATGGTGTGGTCATGAGTAGTGGCTACTGGTATTCAATGTAGATGTGCAGGTTTTTTTTACATATGTTTGCCAAATGTATGAGGTTCTGTGATGTGTCTCCCTTGTTATGTCTCCCAGATGCAATGTTGCATCAGCAAAGGTCAACATTCTCTGTGGCTCAGACAAATATAATCATAGAAGCCATACTACACAAAAAACAAAAACAAATAATTGTTTTCCCGCCCCTACCTTTCTAAGCTAGTATAGTCCAGTTTTCAGGTTAGTGCTGAATTCAAAGCTGTGTTACAAGTTTCTGTGTTTGCCCATACCTTACTTGGATAGAAGGAAGTTTCTCTGTTCACCGTGAGAGAAGGAGCTTTGAACAGCCTATCTGTCCCTGGAGGAGTTGTTTCAGCCCAGAAATTAGTAGTTTATTGGCCATTTTGGGCTAATTTCTATCTCTTTCATTTCCTTGCTATAAAACCCGCATTTGCACAGTTTTGTGTGCCGGGCAGTGCTGGTTAGCTAGGGTATAACTATTCCTGGCTCCACAAAGTCTACTCTTCAATTTTTCCCTTTGTACTAGACAAACTTTCAACTTAAGCACTCAAACCATTCACTTCTCATCCCGACATTTGCTCAAAACTCATAGCAAGCACTAATAAAGCTTAGCACTAGACCCCCCTATACTGTAGAGAAGGACAAGGCTCTCTTTTTGACCTTAACAGCCAATCAGTAAAACAGTTCACTGTACCAATCCGGGCATGTCCAAAGGGCAGTTTCAGGTGTACTCTCTGGTCCAACTGCATTTTGAGGCAATGTTACAAATGCCTCATGTACACAGACAACCCTCTCTTCCTTCCATCAAACACTAATACATGCGAGAGATGCAGTTATACAGCCAAACTGGAGGATAAGCTCTCTCAGCCCATGACTGGACCAGGCAGTCAAGAGGAGAAGGGAATTACTTGCATCACACCACCAGTCTCACATAGACCTATGAAATCAGCACCGGCAAAAAACACACATAAATACACGAAAACATACTTGGAGGCTCTAAATAAAAATTTGAAAAAGCAACAGAGACCTCCAAAGCAGACTTCCAAGAAATCTCCACCCCCCCCCAACACAAACCATGAAACATATACTTCACAAAACCAGTGTGCCATGCAATCACAGCCCTTAAGGCAAAATAACATACCCAACACACTAGTAATAGGTGACTCTATAGTCAGACACACTGACATTCCACTCACTAGGCTGAACAAGGAGAAGGTTACTGTTAGCTGCCTGTCAGGTGCCAGGATCCGCCACATAACACAAGCAATCAGGTCACTCCATAATAAGTTCAAATATGACTCTGTCATTGTCCATGTTGGTGTGAATGACCTGAGCCATACCTCCCTGGACTACATGAAAAGAGACATGGAGGAGCTCTCTGATCACTTAGTCCAGGCCGGTATGACCCTGACCCTGAGTAGCATCCTGCCCTCACCAAGAATGATACCATGGTATAGAGAAAAAATTATCAATTTCAAAAATTGGCTAAGCTTCTGGTGTCATTCAAAGGGGATCCAGTGTCTGTCAGCCTGGGATGACATGCTCGACAAGCCACACTGCTTCGCTAGAGATGACTTGCATCTGTCACCCTTAGACTTTCGAATACTGGCCAAGGGTCTTGCCACCCCCAAAGTGCATTTTTTAGACAAGGCTCAAAAGACAAACCCTCCACCATAAATAGCACAAGTAACAAAAAACTGAGGGTAATGCTACTCAATGCCAGAAGTCTAAACCTCAAAATGCACGCACTCGAGGCACTCCTCAGTATGGATAAAATCAATATATGTGCAGTAACAGAAACCTAGTTTAAGGCTCCAGACAGCACCCCAGCACTACCAGGCTACAACTCATACCATATATTTCGGCCACAAAACCTGGACCGAAATACAAAAGGCGGGGGAGTATCCATATTCATGAAGGATACCCACACCTCCAGGTTAGTGGCACAGCACGATGCTTCAGAGATCATCCACTTGCAACTAACAATGGGCAAAACTGCTATTCAAGTTATAGCTTGCTACAGATCACCCACTATGTCTCAGGACCCCCACTCCGCATTCCTCAAAACACTGGGAAACATAAAGGTCCTACCAAACACCCTGATATTGGGTGATTTCAATTACCCAAACATTAACTGGGAGAACTACTCTAGTACAAACTCCCTTACCCAACATTTCCTAGAATTTATAAACTCAAACACCCTGGATCATCTGGTCAACATCCCCACCAGAGATGACAACATATTGGACCTGGTCATCACCAACATGGGCGACTGGTGTTCCACACCAGAGGTCAACCCCTCACTGGTTAGATCTGACCATAAACAAATCACTCTGGATATCCACATTCTGCCACCACCCCCGGTCAAATAAACCACTGTGAAAAACTTTTCAAAAGCAAACTTCACATTACTTAAGACCGAGGTGGGAAGTTTCAAAGCCCCCATGCTAAAGGATAATGCTGCCCAAGCTGCAAAATACTTTACTGATGCACTCTATGGGCACCTACAAGAATGCATGGATCGTGCTATCCAAAATAAAACCAAGACTCACTCCTCCAAGAAAAGGAAACCAGTTTCGTGGACCCCTGCCCTAAACAAACTATACAATAGAAGGAAGAAACTAGTACAGAAAACAGTAAAATCCCAAGAAGGGAGGACATCCCTAATCAGTATCAGCAAGAAACTACATTCCCTCATAAAATCATCCAAGGCTAGCTTCAAAAGAAAAATTGCCATGGACTCCAAAGATAACTACAAGGCATTCCATAGCTATGTCAAGAATCTAAGTGGCAATTCTCAGATCTGCTCGGAGTTAGTGCAGAATGGCACAAAATACACTGAACTGACCGATATAGCCAACATCCTAGCTGACAGGTTCAGTGCAAACTTCACCCCCTCTCTCACCCCCAAAAGGGCTCATAACTATACCAGAAGAATGTAGTGACCCTGAAATCACAGACACTCAGGTTAAAACAACCCTCTCCAAAGCCAAAAACACAGCATCAATGGGACCATATGGTATCCCAGGCTGCATACTACACAAGCTCAAAGATGAACTAACCCCTCACCTAAACACACTGTTTAAACTCAGCCTCTCCACAGGCTATGTGCCCATGGAGTGGCACACAGCAATGGTTATTCTGCTCCACAAAGGTGGAGCCACAACGGACCCTGGGAACTATCGCCCTATAAGCCTGACTAGCTTGGTCTGCAAAGCTATAGAGCACATCATCATGAATCTCATTAACAGAGACATTGGGAACCTCCAAACACTGGACCCTACCCAGTTCAGCTTTGTTAAGGGCAGATCATGCCTCCTAAACCTGGTGGACTTCTTTGAGACAGTTACCAAGGCTATAGACAAGGGAAAGGTGGACCACACAGCCTACCTAGACCTCACAAAGGCCTTCAACACCATTCCCCATTCAGGTATTATAGACAAGCTCACCAGCTTGAACAAAAAACCCTATGTCATGAGATGGGTTGCCAAATGGCTCATGGACAGACCCCACATGGTAAGAGTTGCAGGAGCCAGGTCTGAATCTAAACCGGTTACAAGTGGTGTTCCACAGGGCTCAGTCCTAGGACCCCTCCTGTTCAGCATCTACTTCTCAGAGGTACAGGCAAGCACAGGATGACTATGGCTGACCAAGTTCGCAGATGACTGCAAACTAGGGGCTATAACTGACTCTCCAGTTGACACAGACATCCTCCAAAAGGGTCTCACTGAGACAGATACCTGGTGTCAAAACCATGGCCTCAAGCTAAATTCCCAAAAGTGGATAGTCATCCCCTTTGGAAAAAACAAAGTACCCACAAACTACCACATAGGTGGTAGCCCCCTAAATACAGAAAATATAATAAGGGATCTGGGGACCCAAGTAGATAGTAACCTCTCCTTTGATAATCACATTGCCAAAGTGGTTAGAAAATCCTTCTATGTGGCCAACCTAATTACAAAAGGGTTTGCATCCAGATCGAAAGAGGTCATTGGGCCCCTCTATGCATCACTCATCAGACCCATCATAGAGTACAATGCCCCATTTGGGATGTACCTTACAAGACACCTGCAACAACTGGAAAGACCACAGAAGTACCTCACCAAGAGGATCACTGGCCTCAAGCAGATGCCCTATGCAGCTCAACTGAAGAAACTCCAGCTGTACTCGGTTGCATACCGCCTACTCAGAGGTGATCTCTGCCTGACATACAAGGCCATGTCCAACCCAGAATTGATGGACATGCTCCACCTAAAGAAAACCATATCCCCTCGAGCCACATGCTCCAGGGATCTAAATCTCACCACAGCAATAAATAGGACATGCTGGAGGGATAGGTTCCTGTCCCAGAGACTTCCCATGCTCTGGAACAAGATTACAATCTACATTAGGCAGTGATCCTCGCTAACCCTCTTCAAGAGAAACCTTGATGAGTGGATGGGAAACAGAAAATTTACCCCAGGGATCACTTCAATGGCTCTGCTGGACAGAGGCACAGAGAACTAATCTAAGGGGCAGCGAAAGCCAACACATTCTTGCTAGGCTTATAAATGCCTTCGGGCAGATAGCCTAGGACCTACCTATAAACCTATGAACAACCATGCCATAATGTTTGGCTGGAGCCAACATCTATAGGAGAGAACTGGCCTGTGGGATGGCCTTGTCCACAGGGTAAATGATGTTAGCCTGCACGCATGCACATACAAGCAAGTCTAGCATGGTGAAAGTGATCTCATATGCCATGCCTGGCAAAGGGCTGCTGCAGTGGCCAGGGACCACACAGCCACAGGTGTGGGTCTGACCTTGCAGTCCCACTGGTACCCACCGGGGAGCTACATGGGTACCTTTGAGCACCCATCCCAGTACAACAGCAGAGTACAGACCCCCCACATACTGGAGGGTGGATGGCAGCCAGCCAATGAACAAGGAGTGTGCGGGTAAGGCCCCAGTGTAGATTACTAGACTAGTGTAGCAGACATACTTGTAATTGTAGAGTATCTACATACATGTGTCTGGTCAGATTGCAGTTGTGGATAGGGTTTTCTAATCCACATACATGCACATCTATGGTGAAGGACAGCAAATTGTGTAGTATTGGGGGTGGTACTGTACATGTGGATACATGCTGCATCCATCCTGTACCAATGCCACTTGTGGCTCTGCTGACCATACTCCCCGCCAGCAACTACCCCGGTCCCTCCCGTCTGCATGTGGGATTGAAGCCTGTAGCTGGTGAGTATCCAATTGTGCTGTTGTGGTTTGCCAATACCCCAGGTATGTGAAGACCATGCAGTGTACCATGCACACAGCTGACAATCATAGCCATATTGTTTATGTGCATATTCACCTGTGTTAGCGTCAACTGCATTGCAACACAGTGGTCACCACAGGGGCCTATCCGATGAGAATGTATCATCCCTGTAGCATATCACATGGCCTGTCAGTGCAAGGCTTCTGGACAGAGAGCAACACACTGGGTGGACAAATGGCCTAAGGTAGGGACATGTGTGAAACATTACTTTCATATAGTGTTCACACCCCTGTTAAGATGCCAGTTGCTTGTGATGTCTACACAAATTTAGACAACAATTTGTCAGTACTCATCTTTTCCAAACTGTAATGTGACCTATGACATGAACAATCCCCTGTACAAACAATCAATCTGTTGGCCACTAAATATGGAATATACAAACCTCACAATATGCTGGTTGCATATGTGTGCACACCCTTCAAAGAATACGTTAGTTAGCAGCTTGTGATATACTGGCAGCATACAGTCTGCTTGGGTACACATTAGCCATCAAGTAAAGGCACTCTAACACCAAATAACAGTCTGCTGTCTAAGTGGGATAACCATGACATATGCTCAGTTGCCTGCAACAGCAAAAGCCATGGCTTGCAGACAGCGAACAAAGCAGCAAAGAGATCTCATATTTGAAAGCTATCAGTCAGGAGTGGGGTACAACAACATTACCACAGCAGTGTATACACCGTGGAGCACAGTGGAGACAGTTGTCAAGAGGTGGAGTGAATATGGGACAATAGTGATGTTGACAAGAACCTGATGTCCCTCCAAAAATGATGACAACACAGGTCAAGACCTGGCCATGGAAGTTGCCAGGAGACATACAGCAACACTGAGGGAGTTGCAGGAACCCCTTGCTAGTACTGGTGTTCTGTACTACCTGTGGGAACACTCTCCCATATTCTGTATACATCTGGCCTATGGGAAAGGGTCAGAAGATGGAAGCATATCCACACACCAAAAACAGACAGGCATGGATACAAATTGCAATACAGCACATCATGTCTCCCAAAGGCAGGTGTGAAAATGTGTTATGGTGTAATGAGACTAGGGATCGACCTCACAGCCATAATACCAACAGTTATGTGTGGTGTACAAGCAACACCTCTCATAACCTGAACACCAGTATCCCCATGGTGAATCACACTGGTGGCAGCGGCCTGCTGTGGGGCTGCTGTTCTACAGACAGAACAGGACCTGTAGTCATGGTGGTGGGAATTCTGAACATTTCCTAATAACACCCACTTCTGCCCAAAATCCATCGGGTGTCTGCAAGATCGCTGAGGATAAGGAGGTGTGTCAGCCTTCAACATGACAAAGAACTGCAGCATACATCTAAAGCTACCTAAGATTGGCTTTACCTGAACACAAACATGGGTATGGATTGGCCCAGCCAGAACCTACACCTACACCAGATAGAAAACCCCAGTGTGACCTGATGAGGCCTGTGCACATGAGTTGCCCTTACATTCTGACAGAGTTGGGTGATCTTTGCATGGAAGAGTGGCCAAATAATGCCAAGTCAGGATGCCCCATGCTGATAGACACCTTTACAAGATGAGTGAATGCTGTAAACCACTTACAAGGTGTTTCAACAACTTATCATTTTAAGAGTGTGCACACATATGCAATCAACATATTGTACATATTGCAGTTGTCATATTTTACATGTATTACATGTGTTTGTTTATCGATTGGATTGCACAGGTCATATGTCACATGGAAGGTGGGTGATATATTTGAATGCATTATTGTGGTCTCATCCTCTGTATTATAAGAACATGGCATGTTAACAGGGTTGTGTACACTTATCATATCCACTGTAAGCTTACAAGGCTGGTGGTGTAACAGGGATTGTGTGACCATACATTCACTGCTCATTTGCAGATCTGACATTCACATGTATGTCATTAATCAGGGACGTCACTCCTCAGATCATCCCACGTATGTCACAGAGAAACACAGGGGTTATAAGACATAAAGCAAACATATGAGACAGGCCACTACACATCCTGTGAGGATATGTACAGTTGTGAGGTATGTTCTGTAGTACTTGCCACTGTGCTATACAGGTGGATGGCAATGATGTGTAAATGGCTGCAGTCTGTGCTGGGGAATGTCCATCACACACTAACACTAATCACTTATCCCAGAGCTCTATATTGTCAGTTACATGTTGTAAAACTGCCTGAATTGCATGATGTTGACAGCCATGTGTCATACATGTCACCATGTGGGTAATGTGTGGTCTGTGTAACAGATTTGTGCCACTTCACCTGTAAGTGAGTGTGTGTGTGTGTGTGTGTGTGTGTGTGTGTGTGTGCGTGTGTGTGCGTGTGTGTGTGTGTGTGTGTGTGTGTGTGTGTGCGTGTGTGTGTGTGTGTGTGTGTGTGTGTGTGTGTGTGTGTGTGTGTGTACCAGCCAACATCAAAATGCAGGTATTAATGTATATATGCTGTCTTCCTCTCACAGGTGGCGATGGGGTATGGGTTCCCCCCCTTTTGAAACAATATCAATATCTCTGCAGACTCTGCCAATGATGATAGGAATACTGAGGTACAGGTGGGGTTGTCAGGGGCTGAATCTGTGCCATTAGTTGGCATCCCATTCTTGTGCACACCATCACTGCACACAGTGACAATGCCCACACATACCCCATCACCAGTGGCCACAGATGATGGAGAGTTGGCAGGTGGTGGCATTGAACAGGCTAGTGTGGTGACTATGGCAGGTGTGAGTATAGATACTGGCCATAGCCAGAGTGCAAGTTAAGTCCCACACAGCCAGATGGACAGGGGTGCTTGAAGGAGGAATGCTGCTCATTGGGCCACTGTTGCAAGTGCCACAGAAGGAGTCATCAGATGCATGTTCCAGGCTGTCATGGATGCACAGGTACATAGTGAATGCCACAACACACAAGTACTCAGGGTGGCGGATGCAACTCTCCCTGATGTACGTGGTGACATACATTACCTTGTTGGCTCCACACATCAAAATACTGAGGTGTGGATACAACCACAAACTAATCACCTTCAGAATCCACATCCATCCCCCCAACCCCCCTGCAAAGGTAACCACCATGACAAACACCTCCAAAGCTAACCTCAGGCTCCTTAAAACAGAGGTGTCTAAGTCCACGGTACCCATGCAAATGGAGAATAGTTGCATTACCACCAGCTCATACACCAATGCACTGTATGAACACATTCACATATGCATGGATCTTGCCATGACCAATAGATCCAAGGCATTGTCCTCCAAAACAGGAAGCCAATGTGGTGGTCCCTTGCCATACACAAACTTGACAACAGAACAAATAAACTGATGCGGAAAAAGGTGAAGTCCCAAGACTGGAACAACTCCCTTATCAGCCTCAACAAAAGTTTGAGATCACTCATCAAATCTTCTAAAGCTAGCTATGAAAACAGAATTGCAGTGGATAGGAAAGACAAACAAAATACCTTCAATAGTTATGTGGATAATCTCCATGCCAATACCCTAGATGTGCTCTGAGCTACTGCACAATGGTACCTACTATACTGAGCAAACAGATATTGCCAATATACTGTGTGACAGATTCAGTGCCAACCTGACCCCTCTTACCCCACAAAGGACCAATCACAATACCAGTAGATTGCCAGACACTCAGTATTACTGCTGCACAGGTTAAAATAGCACTGTCCAAGACCAGGAATATATCTTCTATGGGACCTGAAAATATCCCTGGCTGTGTTGTACATGAACTACAGAGTGATCTGGCACCACACTTGTGTGCCTTGCTCAATCACAGCCTCACCTCAGGCTTTGTCCCTGCTAAATGGTGCATTGCTACAATCATCCCTCTCCACAAACTAGGAGCAACTACAGACCCTGGGAACTATCACTCCATTAGCCTGATGAGTCTGATATTCTAAGCTATGGAACACATCATCATGGACCTACTAAACAAGGATATAGGGGATCTCCAAAGTCTGGATCCCACACAGTTTGGTTTTGAGGGTAGAGCATGCCTGGTCAACTTCTTTGAGTCAGTCCTCATGGCTGTGGATGATGTCAAGGTGGTCATACAACCTACCTTGATTTGGCCAAGGCCTTTGACACCATTCCCCAATCTGGAATCATAAAAACCCACTAAGGTAGGCATCAACCCCTATATCACTAGGTCGGTTTCAAACTGGCTCACACATAGACCTGCGGTGTGAAAGTAGCTGACTCCAAGTCAGACTGATGTCCAGTCACAAGTGGGTTCCCACAGTGCTTGGTCCCAGGTCCTCACCTGATTGGTATCTACTTCTCTGAAGTTCTGGCCATCACAAGGCTACTCTGGTTGACAAAGTTTGCAGATGATTGCATGTTATTATTAACTACCCAAGCGATGTTGACATCCATCAGAAAGGCCTTACTGAGACTAACGTATGCTGTCAGATGCATGGCCTGAAGCTCAATGGTCAAATACGTGTCAGCATCCCCTTTGGGGACACCTCAGTTTCCATAAATCACTATATCGACGGTAGTCCACTGAACACAGAAGGCATTGTAAGAGATATGTGAACACAGGTTGAAAGCAACCTCTCTTTGGACCACCACATTGCCACTGTGGGCAGACAGTCCATCTATGTGGAACATCTGATTACTAATGGTTTTGCATCCAGCAAGTAGGGGGTCATTGTCTCCCCCTACCCTCCTCTCATTAGGCCAATCATCAGGTACAATGCCCCATTTGCCATGTACCTCAATGGACACTTGAAATAACTGCAGAGGCCACAAATGTACCTCAAAAGATGATCCTAGGCTTGAAACAGTTGTCCTATATGGACAGTCTGAAAACACTCCAACTATTCTCTGTCTCTTATCACCTACTTAGAGGCGATCTCTGCTTGCCCTACAAAGCCATGTCTGACCGAGCTCTATTAGAAATGCTACATCTAAGAAATCCCAATCCCTCCACACCACATGCTCCAGAGACTTCAACCTCATTACCACAATCAATAGAACATGCCAGAGGGATGGATGCATAACCCAGCCACTGCCCATGCTATGGACTAGATGTCCCATACATGTCAAGCACCTCACTGGCCCTCTTCAAGAGAAATCTTGCTGAATGGTTGAGAAATAGAGACTTCACCCCAGGGATCACTGCTGTGGCTCTACTCCACAGAAGCACTGGGAAATAATGTCAGGTGGCACATTGACAGGGTAATCCTCTGGCTAGGCTTGTAAAGGCTCCAGGGTCATTAGCCTAGTACACACCTATGAACCTAAGCATCTGGATATCCATAGACATCTGTACAGAGAACTGGAATGGCCTGCACAATGGTTTAACATGCTGCATGTGAGGCAGATGCCATTACCACGCTATATAAGTTAATGCCATTGGGAGGTGGTAAACAGGCATGGATGGTAGACAAATCAAAATGCTATCAGCCGAACAGGATATGATCTTTGGCCAAAGGGACATGCACACAGTCACTAGCACTGAGAATAGAACCCCTGTCTCTCTAGTTATTGCTACTACAGTGTCACGCATTTATCAGACACACCACAGAACTTACATCAGTTCACCTTCTCTCAAGTAACTTCTAAGGTGAATGACATCAGCAGGCCTATTAAAGTAGGGTGATCGGACAATTACAGGGTGGTAGACAAATCAAATTGGTACAACCCACACAGTACATGATTCTCTCTCACACACACACACGCACACACACACACACACACACACACACACACACACACACACACACACACACACACACACTTGCCAGTATTGGGATTAGAACTCCTGCCTAAGTTATGTCTACTATAATGTTTTGCAGTTCCTGCATGTGCTATAAAGCGTACTGAACTTTCACATAGCCAAAGCTGTTAATAACTGCACAGCTGAGCTAAAGTATTACAGGTGGCAGTAAGCCTGCCTTCTGTTCCATAGTGTTGCACTTCAAATGGCATTATGGCTTGGCACTTCACCAGATTAGTGTATCAATATGTGTGGCACACCTGGGAGCTGTCAGCAGTACTCATTCATCACAGAAGTAGCCCCAGTACTTACTAGTTATGTCCACCCCTCCCGGCATGATTGCAGGGCAGTTTTCTGTGCTGTCACCCATTACCCTGGTGTACTTGTCCATTCTGAGGCACTGTTGCAACTACCTCATGTACACAAACAATCTTCCTTCTAAACTCCAAACACTCAGACCTGTGGGAGTTACCCATATATCACCCAATGTGGACATATGCACTCTCCAGCAAAGACTGGACTAGGAGATCTAGAGGGTAAGATCAACACCTGCACCACACCATGTGGAATACATAGCTCACCATGACACCCACTTTGACAGCCATGATATACAGTGAAATGACACACACCCACCTCCACAGAGGCACTCACTAGACATTTAACCAAACAGCACAGACACTCAGACATCATGACATGGCACATGCCAAGAGACATATATTTAACCTACACAGTGTGCCCCTCAACCTAAGCTCCTAAGGCTAACCACCTTGCACAATACAGTGCTCATGGGTAACTGACTACTGAGGCACACACATATCTCACTCACTAAGTTGAATATGGAGCAGGTAACAGCCAAATATCTATCACATGCCAGCATTCAACACATGACATAGCCAGTCATGGCATTCCACAACTACGAGTATCACTCTGTGTCCATATGGGTGTGAATGATGTGGGGCACACCTCCCTGGACTACATGACAGAAGACATGGTTGAACTCTTTGATTATGTGACCCAGGCAGGTGTGACAGTAGCCCTGAGCAGTATACTGATATCACCCAGAATGTTGCTGCGGTACTATCAACAGATGATTCACTGCAACATTGGCTTAAGTGTTTTGTGTCATTCTCAGGGGATCCAGTATCTCTCTGCTTGGGATGACATGATTGACAGAACTCATTCCCCCATACTCACGAAGCTCCATTTTGGAATAGTGTTATTCCAACACAGAGTGATTTGTGTCCATGTAGAGCAGCAGCCGCCTTGAATATTAATGAAGGCACACTGCTCAGCTCTTACATGGACACGGATCTGTGTACGAGCGTGGAGGGGGGTGTCTGAGAGCAGAGCTCTCACAATATACATGCCCCCTGCATGAAGTCAACAGCAGCGAGAGTGTGTGTCCATGGACACTACTGTTAGCATCCATGGATAAAAAAAAAAGTAAAACAGTAAAGCACACATGATACATTCCCAAGTATGTAAGAGCAATTTTTAAAATCTGTCCCTATTTATTCCCCCATTATTATATGCTTTCTCCAGAATGTGTACAAGTACAAGGTAATGTAAAGCTCTGTCATGTTATCAATGTTCACACAGCCCCCCACACAGAGATGGTGCAGAAAGCAATGTCCATTCCCCTAGTAAAATATCATTTTATTCCCCCTCTGCAATAAAGTTTAAAAACAAAATAAACAGCCCTAGTAGGTCTTGAACCTAGGACCCCATACAACATAGTCAAGATACTTATCCACTAAGCCATTTGAGATGCAGGAAATGATGATATTTTTCCTAACATATCATGCACTCTGGCTATTAAACAGTAATGGAAAATAAATATCAGTGCTAGTTCTTGAACCCAGTAACCTGTATACCACAGCTCAAGCAATTAACCAGTAAGCCATGAGAGCTAGGTAACATTATGATGTTTTTCCCAATATATCATGCAGTCCAGTTATTTAACATTAATGGAAATAAAACTGTCCATCCCAACTCTTTAACACAGGAGCCCATACACCGGATCTACTTCATATGGTCAACATTTCAAAATGTCAACATTCATATGACCGAGACCATATGATTGACATTTGAAATGTCGCCCATAGAAAAAAAAAATAAAAAAGACAAAAAAAACTTACCTTCGTGCTGCTAGCAGGGGGCTACACCCCCTGCACTTAAATATACCAACTCTGAGATTGCACTACAGTGCAAAAGATGGAAATCTTTTCATTCTGCACTGTACGGAGATGACAGTTCCACATGGTCAGCACTTCAAATGTTGACATTCTGAAATGTTGACTATGTGAAGAGAACCCCATATACCATAGTCAAAGCACTTAACCAACAAGCCGTTCGAGCTGTAGAATTTTATGATGTCTTTCCCAACATACCATGCAGACTGGTTATTTAAAATTAATGGAAAAAATGTCAGTTGCAAGTCTTGAACCCAGGACCCTGTACACTACAGCCAGAGAACATACCACTGCACAAATTGTTTTTGCTTTTTTAATCATATCATGTAATAGAGGCATACAACAATAGTGAGAAAGCTCTGTAGAAACATTCATGTGTTGTATATAGACATATATACCTATCTATATATAAACATATACATATATACCTATACCTATTTATCTCATAATCTGATATATTTGTGGAATGTTATATACATGTATATATATATATATATATATATATATATATATATATATATATATATATATATGTGTGTGTGTGTGTGTGTGTGTGTGTGTGTGTGTGTGTGTGTGTGTGTGTGTGTGTGTGTGTGTGTGTGTGTGTGTGTGTGTGCTGAAACATATTTATGGAAACAGTGTGTGTGTGTGTGTGTGTGTGTGTGTGTGTGTGCTGAAACATATTTATGGAAACATTGAGACACACACACAGACACACACATGCATATATATATATATATATATATATATATGTAATAACATTTTTAATAAGAATTTTCTATAAAAAAAATTTAAAAAAATTTAATATGAACACTTAATGGAACAACAATGAACCTTTAACTCAGTATTTTATAAGTATTATAAACTTTATACCTATTTAAGGTTTACATATCTCATTTACAAGATTGTGTATACCTATTTAAGGTTTACATATCTCATTTACAAGATTGTGTATACCTGTTTAAGGTTTACATATCTCATTTACAAGATTGTGTATAATATTTTTACTACTGTTTTTTAACAAAACAAGTTTCTGATGGAAGTCCAGTTTTTCCTATTGTACTGTTTTGGATGAGTTTTAAACAATGTATTTTTTATTAACTTTTTTAACAACCCCTTTTATGGAAAGGTTTCATGCAAGAAAGAGTTAAAATTTGTACCAATTTATGGCCAGCCTATAGGATTTCAAAACTAATTAACTAATTAAACAATTGGAACCATTATTTAAACTGAGGGTGAGTGGAAAAATGTAGATTCTGATGAAGTCTCCGTGGAGGAGATGAAAGCGCTTAATCTGATTGCTTTTTACTGTCTTTTATTGTTTTTTCATTAAAATTTGTAATTGTTGCTGAACTGAGGTGGATTATTGAAGGAATTACATTTCTACTATGGAGGAAAGCCTTTATTGATACTGGACTGCGCATTGGAGTTTTTGTTTTGTGGTTATATATGTATATATGTGTGTATATATATATATATATATATATATATATATATATATATATATATATATATATATATATATATATATAGTCATACTAAGGGAATCCAGTATTTGTCTGCCTGGGATGACATGAATGACAGACCTCGATGCTTTGCCGGAGATGGCCTACATCTGTCACCCATGGGCTTCTGGATACTGGGCAATTCTCTTGCCACCCCTAAAGTGTCTTTTGTAGGAGGTGTTCCAAAGACCAAATTATCACCATAACAGCTACAAACAAATGCAATCTTAGAGTTAAAACTCTAAATCTCAAAATGCACTTGCTCAAATCACTCCTTAAAATGGAAAACATTGACATTTGTTCTGTAACAGAGACCTGGTTCAAGGCAGCAGAAAGCACCCCTGCACTACCAGGCTATAATTCATTCCACACCTTTCGGCCCCAGAACTTGGACCAAATCTCCAAATGTGATGATCTTTCCATTTCCATAAAGGATGCACACACCTCCAGACTGGTAGCCCAACATAATGCATCTAAGATACCTCAGGTGCAGCTAACACTGAGTAAGATAGCGATTCGGGTTGTAGCCTGCTATAGGTCCCCAACTATGTCCCAAGATGCACACTCCATGTTCCTAAGCACCGTGGAGAATATTATGAACCAAACTAACACTCTCATACTGGGCAACTTCAACTAACCCTCCATTAACTGGGAAAACTACTAATGTACCAATACACTTGCCCAATGTTTTCTGGAATTCATAAATTCCAATGTCCTAGACCAGCACATTCTTACCCCCACCACAGGTAGCAACATCCTTGACCTGGTCATTATTAACATGGGTGACTGTTGCTCTACACCAATAGTCAACTCCTCCCTGGTTAGATCTGACCACAAACTAATCACCTTGAAAATCCACATCCCTCCCGCCACCCCCACAAAGGTAACCATCATGTAAAACTCTCCAAAGCTAACTTTGGGCTCCTAAAAATTGAGGTGGCTAACTTCACAGCACCCATGCAAATGGAGAATAGTTGCATTACCACCAAATCATACACTAAGGCACTCTACGAACATGTATACAAATGCATGGATCTCGCCATACCCAATAGAACCAGGATGCTCTCCTCAAAAAAAGGAAGCCAATCTGGTGGTCCCCTGCCATAAATAAGCTCTACAACAGAAGGAGGAAACTGATGTGGAATAAGGTGAAGTCCCAAGACTGGAAAAACATCCTTATCAGCCTCAACAAAAGGTTGAGATCCCTCATCAAATTCTCTAAAGCTAGTTATGAAAACAGAATTTCAGCAGATAGTAAAGATAACCACAAGGCCTTCTATAGTTATGTAAAGAATCTCTGTGACAATACCCAGATTTGCTCTGAGCTATTGCACAATGGTACCTTCTATACTGAGCCAACAGATATTGCCAATATACTGGCTGACAGTGCCAACTTTACCCCTCACCCCCAAAGGAACAATCACAATACCAGTAGATTTCCAGGAACCCAGTATTACAGCTGCATGGGTCAAATCAGCACTGTCCAAGGTGAAGAATACAACTTCTATGGGACCTGACAATATCCCTGGCTATGTTTTACATGAACTACAGAGTGAACTGGCACCTCACCTGTGTGCTCTGTTCAATCACAGCCTCATCTCAGGCTTTGTCCCTACCTAATGACGCACTGTTACAGTCAGCCATCTCCACAAAGGAGGAGTGACTACAGACCCCGGAAACTATCTGCCTATTAGCCTGACAAGTCTGATATGCAAAGCTATGGAATGCATCATCATGGACCTAATAAACAAGGATATAGGGAATCTCCAAACTCTGGATCCCACACGGTTTGGTTTTTTGAAGGGTAGATCATACCTGCTCAACTTGGTCAACTTCTTTGAGTCAGTCACCAGAGCTGTGGATGAAGACAAGGTGGTTCATACAACCTACCTTGATTTGGCCAAGGCCTTTGATACCATTCCACCCTCAGGAATCATAGAAAAACTCACTAAGCTAGGCATCAACCCCTATATCACAAGGTGGGTTGCAAACTGGCTCACAGATAAAACCCACAGTGTGAAAGGAGCTGACTCCAACTCAGACTGCCGACCAGTCACAACTGGAGTCCCACAGGATTCAGTCCTGGGTCCTCTCTTGTTTGGTATCTACTTCTCTGAAGTCCAGGCCAACACAAAGGGACTGTGGCTGACAAAGTTCACATATGATTGCAAGCTGGGAGCAAGTATTAACTCCCCAAGTGATGTTGACATCCTACAGAAAGGCCTCAATGAGACCAACAACTGGTGTCAGAACCATGGCCTTAAGCTCAATGCTAAAAAATGTGTCATCATCCCCCTCGGGAAAAACCTGGTTCCCTTTAATTACCACATTGGTCATAGTCCGCTGAATACAGAAGGCATTATAAGAGATCTTAGAACACAGGTTGACAGCAACTTCTGTTTTGACCACCACATTTCCACTGTGGTCAGAAAGTCATTCTATGTGCCACATCTCACTACTAAGGGTTTTTCATACAGGAAGAAAAAGGTCATTGCACCCTCTACTCTTCCCTCATTAGGCCAGTCATCGAGTACAATGCCCCATTTGGCATGTATCTCAATAGACACCTGCAACAACTGGAGAGGCCACAAAAGTACCTGACAAAGAGGATCCCAGGCCTTAAACATTTGTCCTATATGGACAGACTCAAAACACTCCAACTATTCTCTGTGTCATATCGCCTACTTAGAGGTGATCTTTGCTTGACTTACAAAGCCATGTGTGACCCATTTCTGTTAGACATGCAACATCTAAAGAAATCCCAATCCCTCCGCACCACATGCTCCAGACAGCTCAACCTCAGTACCACAATCAACAGAACATGCTGTAGGGACAGGTTCATAACCCAGAGACTGCCCAAGCTATGAAATAGACTTCCCATACATATCAAGCAGAACACCTCACTGGCACTCTTCAACAGAGATCTTGATGAGTAGATGGGAAATAGAAAATTCACCCCGGGGATCACTCCAGTGGCTCTACTTGACAGAGGCACTAGGAACTATGGTCAGGTGGCATGATGCCAGGGTAATCCTATGGGCTAGGCTTGTAAAGGCTCCAGGGCCATTAGCCTAGTACACACCTATGAACCCCTATATATATATATATATATATATATATATATATATATATATATATATATATATATATATATATATATATATATATATATATATATATATATATATATATATATATATATATGTGTGTGTGTGTGTACACATAAATGATGGGGGATATATAAATACATATATATATATATATATATATATATACATATATATATATATATATATATATATATATATATATATATACATATATATATATATATATATATATATATATATATATATATATATATATATATATATGTATATATATATATATATATATATATATATATATATATATATATATATATATATATATCGCCCACAAACCCCACTAAGGAAATCACCAAAAAGAACTTATCCCAAAGCCAACTTTATGCTTCTTAAGACGGAAGTGGCTAACTTCACGACACCCATGCAGACGGAAAATGAAAGTACAACTGCTGAATATTACACCAATGAACTGTATGAACACATACACAAGTGCATGGATTGTGCCATCTCAAATAGCTGATGGTCTCCGCCCAATAAAGGAAGCCAATCTGGTGGTCCCCTGCCATAAACAAACTGTACAACAGAAGGAAGAAACCGTTGCATAAAAGGAGTAAACTCCCATGATTGTAACCCTTATCAGCCTCGGTACGAAGCTGAGATCCCTCATAACATCCACCAAAGCTAGTTACAAAAACAAAATTGCAACTAATTCTAAAGACAATCACAAAATATTCTATAGCTATGTCAAGAATCTCAATGGCAACACTCAGTTCTGCTCTGAGTTACAGCACAATGGCAGTAAATATACAGAACAAACTGATATTGCCAACATCCTGGCAGATAGTTTCAGTGCTAACATTACCCCCCTCTCACCCACTAAAGGGCTCATCTCAATGGTAGATGAATGTAAAGCCCCTGTAAGCACGGCTGCACAGGTAAAAAACACACTCTCCAAAGCCAAGAATACAGCATCCATGGGACGAGACAACATCCCAGGCTGTGCTCAGCACAAACTACAGAACAAACTGGCACCCCACCTAAGTACCACGTTCAATCATAGCCTCACTTCATGCTTTGTGCCTACTGAATGGCACACAGTGACAGTTATCCCACTCCACAAGGGGGGAGCCACCACAGATGCTGGGCACCACTGCCCCATCAGCCTGAGAAGCCTGATCTGCAAGGCCATGGAGCGTATCATCATGGAACTTATAAACAATGACATAGGTAACCTCCAAACTGTGGACCCCACCCACTTTGGGTTTGCGAAAGGTACATCATGTCACCTAAGTGGTTGGGAGGGTG
Source organism: Protopterus annectens (assembly GCF_019279795.1). NCBI lineage: Eukaryota > Metazoa > Chordata > Ceratodontiformes > Protopteridae > Protopterus > Protopterus annectens. Next base: position 633,691,759 of record NC_056735.1, on the reverse strand, counting down.
GCCCAGTGGTTAAGGTGTTTGCCTTACAAACACAAGGTGCAGGGTTTGAGCCTCACAAGAGATAATTGGCTAGGCTTAAAATAACCCACAAAGGCAGTTAGCCTAGTACTAATCTATAAACCTATAATCTTCAGATATGGGTGGCCTAATTGTTAAGGTGCTTGCCTTACAAACACAAGGTGTGGGGTTTGAGTCTCACAAGGGATAATTGGCTAGGCTTAAAATGGCTCACAAGGGCAGTTAGCTTATTACTTCTGTGATGGCTTAGTGGTTAGCTACTGTAACTATGGTGTATAGGGTCCTGGGTTTGAGACCTGCATGGCTGTTTATTGTTGGGAGGGTGGCCTTATGGTTAAAGTGTTTGCCTTACAAACACAAGGTGCACGGTTTGAGTCTCACAAGGGATAATTGGCTAGGCTTCAAATGGCTCGCAAGGGCAGTTAGCTTAGTACTAATCTATGAACCCATGTCCACTATGAAGCAGTCACTACAGCCAAGGACAAGGCCAAGGTGGTTCACACAGTCTGCCTTCGACAGCATCCCCCACTCTGAAATTACAGATAAACTCACTAAACTAGGCATAAATACCTATGTCATGAGAAGGGCTGCCAACTGGCTTACATACAGAACTCACACTGTGAAAGTAGGGGTCTATATTAGAACACTGAACATTCAAAATTTTGAGAGTTCTAATATCGAACCCTATGAATCGAAAATTGAAAACATCAAACATTCAGAACAGTGAATTTTTTCATAGGGAAAAAATTTGCTGTTCCAAAACACAAACAAACAACACAAGCACACCAAACAAACAGCAATCCAAACACATACAACTAAACTCTTACACCTAACCCTAAACTAAACTATACATACACCACTAACTACTTACCTTAACCCAAACCCTAACACTAAGGTCCGTCACTATCGCGCAGTCACCTCACCCGTGCCTTAACCCTGACCCACCTACACCGCCCTAACCCTCACTTCCACACAATCACATACTTACCTGACCCGTGCCCTAACTCACCTAACCCACCCTAACCCTCACTTCCACACAATTGCACACTTACCTGAACCCGACTCGTAACTTTCCACCATAGCACTGAAAATACCGAAGCAACAGAAACGGACAACCAAATTCTTTCCCTAGAAAAAAATTTTTTTTCTGTTTCTTCGATAATTTCAGTGTTCGCTGAAAATGGGTCAATATTAGAACACTCTAAATTTTGACCGTTCGGTTTTCTAATATAGACCCGAAAGTAGCATACTCCAAATCTGACTCCAGACCAGTGACTAGTGGAGTACAACAGAGTTCAGTCCTTGGCCCTCTCCTGTTTGGCATCTACTTCTCTGAAGTTGAGGCTAACACAGTGGGTCTATGGCTAACAAAGTTTGCAGACAACTGCAAACTGGCAGCCATTATTGAATGCCATAAAGATGTGGACAGTCTACTAAAGGGCTTCACTGAGACAGATGCCTGGTGTAAAAGCCATGACCTCAAACTCAGTGCCAAATAATGCATTGTCATCCCCTTTGGGTAAAACTCTGTGCCCATGTACTACCACATAGCTGCTAGTACACTTAACACTGAAAGTGTGATAAGAGACCTAGGTACACAGGTGGATAGTAGTCTCTCCTTTCATAACCACATTGCCACAGTACTCAGGAAATCCTTCTATGTGGCACATCACATCACAACAGGTGTCTCATCCAGAAAAAAGGAGATCATTGTTCCTCTCTACTCATCCCTCATTAGACCTATTATACAGTACAGCAGCCTGTATGGTATGTACCTCACAATACATCTACAACAACTGGAAGGTCCACAGACTTACCTCACAAAGAGGATCACTGGCCTCAAACAGATGCCCTACGCAAACTGTCTCAAAATACACCAGCTTTAATACATTGCATATTGCCTACTCAGAGCCAATCTCTGACTAACATACAAAGCTATGTCATACCCAGAGCTGTTGGGCATGCTACACATAAAGAAATCCCAGGGCCTCCAAAACACATGCTCCAGGGAGCTAAAACTTTTCAGCGCAACAGACAGAACATGCTGGAGGGATAGATTATTGTCCATAACACTTCCCATACTCAGGAACAAACTACCCATTTATGTGAAACAGGGCTCCTCATTAGCCCTCTTTAAGATAAATATTGACATTTGGATGGTAAATAGGAAATCCACCCCATGATTCACTTCTGTGTGTCTGCTCGAGAGGGGCAGAGAAAATTATTTGTCTTGGGTGGCAAAACCAGGGAATCATGTTGGCTAGGCTTATATAGGCCCTAGGGCCAATAACCTAGTGTCTACCGGGTCTATATCAGAACAACAAAAGCATATAGGTGCGACTACATAAAAGCTGACACATAATACATGAAACCTGTAAATAGCGAACGGCCACATAATCAAATTTTTTCCTAGTGAAAAAATTCACGTGGCTATTCGGAAAAAATAAAAATTAAAAACTATTATCAGGTGGGGGGCTTCGCCCCCCACCCCCCCAACTAAATATATCAATTCCAAGATTGCACTATAGCAGAGGATAGGGCAACTCCGTGTAGTTGGCCAACAACCTCCTTGCCCTGTGCATATTCAGCGAATCGCTTAAATGCAGTTCGGTGAATATGTGTCACTCTTTATGTGTTCACTCAAAAGCAGTTTCATGCTTCTAATATAGACCCATATCTACCTATGAACCTATGCATCTATATATATACATATATATATATATATATATATATATATATATATATATATATATATATATATACACACACACATATATAGCTATATATTTATATATATATATGTAGGCATATATCATGCAGTGTAGACATTCCTCAGAATCATACATATCAACCTCTTAGTGCAAGACTAATGCAAAAGCTGTACAAAGGGTGGGAAATGGGCCACATATACGGACAGAATCAGAATATTGCTGTCATAACTGAACAGTTGTACAGCAACAGGGACTGTATCAACAGAGCTGTCTGAATGATATGAGGATGGGAATGGACATGTATGTCAGTCTTCACTGACATAAATCCTTGCATCATAACATTGTTACCCAGGGAAATGCAAATAAACTGTGGAATAGAAGCAAAGTATGGGCCAAACACCTGGACAGTCTTCAAACAGTCTGGCAGTAGAGAGGGATGCGCAAAACCCTTTAGTGCGATGAATCTGGAAAAAGCCAGACAAAGTGGGGGATAAAAGCATGACAATAGAGACATATCCAAATGGTGTGAGTAGATCAGCTAAGAAGGTTGTTGTAGTAATATGTTCCTGCTAACATATATTGACAGAAATATCACCTTAGTGCATTTTATAGTTAATGTCCGGAAGCCAAAAGAAAGAACCACCTTAACAGATACAAACATAAATAATCTGAGGGTTGTGCTACTGTGCTGTGGAGATTCTATACATAACTATTGAAGGCCTTGTGGTTGTCTTCACTATCTGCTGCAATCATGTTTTTATAGCTATCTTTACAAGATTTGATGGGAGATCTCTACCTTTGGTTGAGGCTGATAAGGGAGTATTTCCAGTCTTGCGACTTCACCTTATTTCGCATCAATTTTCTCCTTCTGTTGTAGAGTTTGTTTATGGCAGGGGACCACCAGATTGGCTTTGTTTTTTCTGAGGAAAGCATCTTGCTTGTATTGTGTATGGTGAGATCTATGCATTTGTGTATGTGTTCATACAGGGCATTGGTGTAAGATTCTGTGGTCATTCTACTAGTTCTCATCTGCATGGGTGCCATGCAGTTAGCTACCTTTGTTTGTAGGTTCCCAAAGTTAGCTTTGGAGAAGATTTCATGGTGGTCACCTTTGTGGGGTGGTGGGAGGAATGTGGATTTCCAAGGTAATTAGTTTCTGATGGTATCAAACTAGAGAGGAGTTGACTATTGGTGCAGAGCAACGTTCGCCCATGTTACTAATGACCAGGTCGAGGATGTTGCTACTTCTAGTGGGAGTAAGAACGAGCATGTCCAGGGCATTGGAATTAATGAATTCCAGATAGCACTGGCCAAGTGTATTGGTACATGAGTAGTTTTTCCAGTTAAAGGTGGGGTAGTTGATGGCCAGTATGAGAGTGTTGGGTTAGAACCTAATATTCCCCAGGGTGCTTAGGAATGGGGAGTGTGAGTCTTGGGCCATGTTTGTGGACCTACAGCAGGCTATGACCTGTATTGCTGTCTTACCCAATGTTAGCTGCACCTGACATATCTCAGATGCATTATGCTGTGCCAACAGTCTGTAGGTGTGCGCATCCATTATGAATATTGAAGCACCACCAACCTTGCAGCTTCGGTCCAAGTTCTGGGCAAAACAGGTGTGGAATAAGTGATAGCCTGGTAGTGTAGGTGCGCTTCCCGTTGCCTTGAACCAGTTCTCTGTTACAATACAAATGTCGATGTTCTACAGTTTAAGGAGAGCTTTGAGCGTGTGAATTTTGAAATGTAGACCTGTAGTGTTGAGCAGCATGATCCTCAGATTACATTTGCTTGTAGCTGTTACAGTGGTAATGATGTCTTTGGAACACTGCCTAAAAAAGCCTTGGCCAGTATCTGGAAGCCCTGGGGTGATAGATGCAGGCCATTTCTGGCAAAAGATCATGGTCTGTCAAACATGTCGTCCCAGGTACACATATAGTGGATCCCCTTAAAATTATACGAGAAATGTAGACAATTGTTGAAATCAATCATTTTTAGCTTGTACTATGGTATCATTCAGGATGATGGTAGGATGCTGCTCAGGGCTAGGGTCATACCTGTCTGGGCTAAATAGTCAGAGACCTCCTCCATGTCTGTTTCCATATAGTCCAGGGAGGTACTACTCAGGTCATTCACACCCACATGTACAATGACAGAGTCATATGTGTACCTCTTGTTGAGGGACATCAGTGTGTGTGTTATGTGGCAGATCCTGGCACCAGACAGGCAGCTGACTGTCGCTTTCTCCTTTTTCAACCTAGTGAGTAGGACATCACTGTTCCTCACTATCAAGTCAACTATGCCTAGTGTTTTGGCCATGCTGTTTTGCCTTAGGCGCTTTGGTTGACTGGCACACTGTTTAGGAGACATATGTGCATTGTGATTAGTGTTGTGTGGTAGTGGAGTGCATGTCTGCCTTGGAGGTCTCTGCTGTTTGTGCAGCTTTTTATTGAGAGGCTCCACAAAGGTGGGTGTGTGGTTTGTGTTTTATATTAACTCATTACATTTGAGTGACGCCTCCAGGTGCATCTGCAGTTACCTCCTACTATGCCTCTAGGCGTCAAATATTGCTTGTTCATATTTGCATTAATAACTCCAAAACTATGCTACATACTAGGTTTCAGAATTTTTATGTTGAAGCATACATGATGGCAAACACAAATGTATTGATATTTGACCTATGTTAGTATTTGTTAGAACTGTAAGGTGATAACTTAATTTTTTAAAGGCTCCCACTGGGAGTTAAAGGTACACACTCAAACAAGCTGTACTGGAGGGAATGAGTTAAGGCAGTGCTGGTGTGTGTTCTGGAAGGCTATGTGTTCCATCTAGTGTGGTGCAAGTGTTGACCGTCTCCTCTTGGCCTACTATTCTGGTCTTGGCTGGAGAGTGTGTGGCTTCCAAATTTGATATATAACTGCATCTCTTGCAAGTCTGAGTGTAGAGAGGTAAGAGGTGAGGGTTGTCAGTGTACATGATGCAGTTGCTACATTGCCTCAGGATGGCCAGGTTTAGTGGGTTAATAGGGGAAAGTTTAGGGAACTGACCTGTAGACATGCCTGGAGGGGTAGCCATTAATAATAATTATTGGAGCTGTTTCCTCATAGTACACATTACTTGCTACAAGATGTCTGGTAAAGTGCTAAAGTAATAAGCTATTGAAAGTGCAGGAGAGGAGAGAACTAGCATATCTAAGTGACAAATTGAGGAGCAGACATAGGCAACACTCAGAAGCTAACATACAGTCCTGGATACAGCAAACCTGTATCTGGACTAGACTAGTTACAGGGATGGTAACTAATTAGTACTATTTTAATAATATTTCTGGTGTATTATATTTGTCCCCATGGAAGTGTAGCTGGTGTACGATGGATGTGTGAGTGCATATGACATGTGCAACCACCCATGTATACACATGTGTCGCATACAGTAGACTCACACCCCTTGCTACTGTAATGACAGCACATATAGGCATGTTATGTAAAGGAAATAATAAACACCTGGCCTGCAACAAAATACAGGTCTATATTATATCCTCAAATGCTTAAAAAAGCGAACGCTGATTGATCAAACTTATTTTCGCGAAACTGCAAAATATCGAAGCAGCAGAAACTCAAATTTTTTCCTAGGGAAAGAATTTGGCTGTCCGTTTCTGTTGCTTCGGTATTTTCAGTGTTATGGTGGAAAGTTACCAGTCGGATTCAGGTAAGTGTGAGATTGTGTGGATGTGAGTGTTAGGGTGATTTAGGTGGGTTAGGGTTAGGGTTAGGGCTCGGGTTAGGTGTGTGTGCAATTGAGTGGACATGAGGGTTAGGGCGGATTTAAGTGAGTTAGGGTTAGGGAGCAGGTGAGGTGAGTGTGCGATAGTGATGGACCTTAGGGTTAGGGTTTGGGTTAAGGTAAGTGGGTAGTTAGTGGTGTGTGCATAATTTAGTGTAGGGTTAGGTATCAGATTTTAGGTGTATGTGTGTGGATTTCTGTTTGTTTGGTGTGCTTGTGTTGTGTGTATGTGTTTTTGAACAGCGATTTTTTTTCCCTGGGAAAAAAATCGCTGATCTGACAGTTCGAGATTGTAAGCTTTTGCTTAAATTAAGTCGATCAATCAGCATTCACTTTTTTAAGCATTCAGTGATATAATATAGACCCCAAAATACACAGCCATTGTAAGTCTTGAACCCCAGAACCTGTACACAACAATCAAAGCATATAATCACTAAGCCATATGAGATGTACCATTTCCTGATGTTTTCAACAACAGCATGCAGTGCAGTCGGTTTATCATATGGAAGGAAGACTGTGGAATCAGTAATGATTTAGTTGTCGATAACTTGCAGCACTATCAGAGCCAAGAACACGTTACTACAGTTCTGGACCATGCCAGATGAAGTTGGGGGACCAGTCTATGGCCATACAAACACATTGGTAACGATACAAAGGGACTCATGCCACTGACATGTGCTGCCCCCCTACACAGTACAAATGATAAGTACACAGTGCAGTGCTACACATTCAGGATCAGCCATACACAATGGCCAGACATACACTGACCTCTTAGCAATATAACTAAATGACTGAAGATAATAAAACAACCAGCCATCAATACACAGAAATGTTGTAATGTGTTTTGCCATCAAGTATTACATTACAAAACGTATTTCCCTTAAATATAGGAAGCAATTGACACTTAATTATGTATGTTCTTAAACAGCCTCCAATTACACTCCTCAGTTAATCCCCCAGGATTTACAGTATAACATGATACAATTTAAATTGATTCTTCACATAACAATGGTTCTGTTATAAATCTTCGATCAAACTGGGAAACTGACCTTTTCCAGAAAAGTACATTGTAACCCATTACAGTCCCTGTGGTGAAATGTATGAAAAGTAACATCTGTAGAACATTTGTCCATGTAATAACTAATATGTCTACATGTTCTAACAGACTGATTCTAAGGCATGTCCTACTATTCTGCAGACCCACCTCTTGACTGTACAGGGTTCTACATGCTTTCTAGCCTTTGCACTCATATGTATGGTACCTACCTCACTTAGTGTGTCTTATTCCACAACATCACTGGGATGATAGCAGGAATGTCAGCACTAAATACTGATAGATCATACCTATCAACCTTCTACTGCATGACAACTGGACAAAGCCTGTCAAAAAAGTGGAGAACGGAGGTCCAAATACAGGGCCATAGTTGAAATATTGCTGTTATACACTGAGAAAGTTGCTGGTGTTACAGGGTTGGTTGCAACATCTCTATTCTGAGGCATATGAAGTCAGAAACACAAACAGATGTTGCCATTTACTGGCAGCAATGACCAGAGTATGCCATTAATTTACCAAGGACAGCACCTGTCTGGGAAACACACCAAACATAACAGGCAAACCTCTAGCCATTATGTGGATAGGCCTACAGTTCAGAGCTATGCAGACACATAACTTTGTCAAACTGACATCCATGCAGAAGTAGCATGTACACGCAAAGGCCATAAAACTAGCAGTATTTACATCATATAACAGCAATACTCACATTTGGTCCCTAAGTCTGTAAACATCTCCACCATTTCGTTGGCCTGTCTCCACAAGTCTTGTTGTAAGAGCTATTCCCACCTGCTGTGTGTAACACTCAGTAGCCATACACCTCAAGAATGTGTTCCTCATAGCCAAGGCAAAGGGACAACGCCCACATTAAGTACTCAATTATAGGAGTGTGTTACCATGACATTGACTATTGGAAGAACTACCCAGCTGCTCTGCATGCAGTTAGCAAGTGGGGAACACCAATTGGTGCACAGGCCATCACCTGGTCAAGATCATTACCTACAAAGGGCATGCAGACACCTATTCCAAACATCTGTCTACCAGTACTTCACATTGAGAAACAAAAAGATGTGGAGGAACCTTCTGATACAACCCAGTGCAGTGTGAAATAATAAAAAGGTATGTGAAACAAGTCAGCATATAAGTGAATGTAGTATGTGTTTTATAATAATGGGAAATATGATTTTGAAAGATTTATGTCTGAGCAAGACTTGCTGTAGTGATGTCCTGCTAAACAGCACCTATGGCCATAGCATCTGCCTCTCTCTGCAGTGACATAGAACACAGCTCAGGACCCTAACTCACCCCAGAAAAGGACAGCTCACATATGACAAACACTAGAGCTTCTGTCAAACACCACTGACTGTGTCACTGCTAGGCCAGCTACAGGTATATTGTACATATCCAAATGCTACCTGTGAATATGAGTATGATACACATGTTTGTCGTGTAAATCTAAGAGAACTATATAGTGTGTATATAGCTTCCATGGCCAGAGAACAGGCAGATTCCACACATGTGGATGGACAGGGGTTCTCATAGGTGGACTGCTGCCCATCATGGCCCTGCCACAAGTGCCACAGCAGGTGTCACCAGATGCATGTTTTGAACTGTCATGAAGGCACAGGCACATGTCAAATCTAACACTGGACATATTCTCAGGGTTACAAATGCAACTCTTCATGCTATGTGTGACAACATCCTTGATCTTGGAGATGCCCACCGTTATTATACTGAGGTCATAGATAGACAGTTGGGTGAGATGGTGGCAATCGTCGACTGTGGGATGTCTGCGCCACAGCATGTGGTGGGAGTTAGGCATCAGCCATGTGGACATAGGACAGCACATGTGCTGGGAGTACAATGGTGTAAAACTGTAAACCATGGCCACATTTTTCACTCAAACACACACAGTCAGAATACTGATCTCACATACACATACACTTGGCACAAATGTGATTAGAACCACTACCTACCTAGGTCTTGCTGTTCAAGTGCTTTGCATTTATTGCACATGCCACAGAGAAAGTAGGGTGAAGTGTGCTCCACTGTTCTGCTAAGGTGAGCAACATTCACTGGCCTTCCACAGTATGGCAATGGGAGATGTCCTGGGTGAGAATGGCCAGGAAATACTATTGGCTACAGAAATATATACAATGAACAACACAGATACAGCCATACGCACATTTGCCACACCTGCAGTTAGCAACCTTGCCTATCTAATCATTCAGTCCATACTGTTACAGAGTTTTGGCACACAGCACATGCCTTATTGAGATGAAGAGTGTCATCAGTTACCTGTATGGTCAATGGTGACAGTGGTCCTCATACAGTGGACCTTGGGACATGTACTGGGGGCACCATGTTGTAAACATATTACACCCAGCACCCCATTGGGTATAGTACTCACTCATACCCATGATAATGCTATGACAAACCCACAATCATACATGGAATGAGATTCAAACCTTTGCCTGCCTAATTATTGGTATTACACTGATATGCATTTATCGCACTTGCCACACCTTTTCCTGCCTATCTAATTATTACACTGATATGCATTTATCACACATGCCACAGGGGGGCGCTAAGGAATCCTGAAAGCCCAAAATCCTGAAGACCAAAATCCTGAGACCAAAATCCTGAAAACTCAAAATCCTGAAAACACACAGGATACCAGCACTTACTATATTCCAGCACAAGTACATACAGAAACATATTCCTGTTCAACTATGTGGAGGGGGGCAAGCCCCCCCTGCACCCCCATGTGGGGGGCTGCATCCCCCCACACACCCTGCTACTTAAATATAACAACTCCAAAATTGCACTTTAGTACACTAAGTGCAAGCTCGGAGTTGATATATTTAAGTTGCAGGGGGGTGTGGAGGGAAAAGCCCCCCGCATGGGGGGTGCAGGGGTACTGCCTCCCTGCTTATACTTGGAGAAGAGTAATATGGTTTGTGTTTTATTTGTTTCTGTATGTACTTGTGCTGGAATATAGTAGGTGTTGGTATCCTGTGTGTTTTCAGGATTTTGAGTTTTCAGGATTTTGAACTTTCAGAATTTTGGTCTTCAGGATTTTGGGCTTTCAGGATTCTGTAGCACTCCTGCCACAGAGCTAGTAGGGTGAAGATTGTTTCATGGCTCTCCTAAGGTGAGCAACATCACCATCCCTTGTAATGCATGACAATGTGCAGTGTATTTGGAGAATGGGGCCTCAGAATGCTGTCTCCTACAAATATGCACACTCACACACACTTGCAAAAACATGCACACACACACACACACACACACATACACTCACATATGCTAGGACTCAGAGGGTAAACCACACCTGTCTACTCATTGGTAGAACAGTGTTACTCTGGTACTGCAGGCTCAAGGTAGCCCATAGGGTGAAGGGTGTCACAAGGTACCTTTACAGTGCAGTACAGCAGCAGCCCTTTCTAAGTATAGCAATGAGGGGTGTAGTGGGTGAGAAGGTCCTCAAAGTATTTTCAACTACAAGTTTACAAACTCAGAAACACCGTTATTCTCAGTAATGCACACAGACACATTTGTCAGTACTGAGGTCCATTGGTGCAGGTGTCCCTGGGTGTGTACCAGACTAATGTTCATGGAGATATGAGAAGAGTAGAGCATGTAAGTACACTGGTATCAAGGCACCTGACATTTGTCAGCATGCCATCTATCAACTACTGCCACTTGAGTGATCCCCAGGGTGACAGTTATATTCACCATCCACTCATCTGAATTTCTCTTGAAGATGGCCAGTGAGGTGCTTTGATTGACATGTATGCAAAATATATTGCCTAAAGAGGCCAGTGTCTGGGTTATGGACCTGTCCCCAACCATGTTCTGTTGAATGCGGTAATGCGGTTGAAGTATCCATGACATGTGGTGCATACAGATTGGGGTTTCCTAGCTGTGGCATTTGTAACACAGCTGGGCAGACATGGCATTGTCAGTCAAGCAGGGATTGCCTGTAAGTAGCCAAGATGTGACCAGGAAAACTTGGAGGTTTTGGCCTCTTTCCATATCAGACAGTTGTTTTTATGCCTAGGGTCGTACATGTCAGGTACACTTGCAGCCTATCCAGTTGATGAAAGTGTCTACTGAGTTACATGGCAAATGGGCCATTGGACCTGCTGATTGGCCTAATGAGCGGGGAGTAGCGGGAGACATTGACCTCTTCATTCCTGGATGACATACCCTTAGTTATGCAATGTGCCACATGGAAGGACTTTCTGTCCACAGTGGCAGTGTGGTGGTCAGGTCAGAAGAGAGGTTGCTGTCAAGCTGTGTTCACAGACCTCCTATAAGGACCTCTGTCTCATTTGGACTACCACCTATGTAGCCATTTGTGAACAACACATTGATTCAACAGGGGATTAGGACACATTTCTTGACATTGAGACTAAGGCAAGTGTTCTGACAACAGTTGGAGGTGTCAGTGGTGACTTTATGCAGGATGTTAACATAATCTAGGGATGTAAACAGAGCCCCCAATTAGCAATTGTTTGCAAGCATTGTTAACCACAGTTCATTCCTGCTGGGCTGGATATCAGAGCCACACACAACACACAAGACTGGACACATGATAAGAACCTGTGGTACTCCACATATGACTGTTTAACTGTGTGACACCACTCATGACTGTTTTGCAGTATGACATGGAGTCCACTGCTTTCACACTGTGAGATCCTTCTGTGAGCCAGTTTGCAGACCACTTAGTGACATTGGGATTAATGAATAGATGAGTGTGTTTTTCTATGATTCCTGAGTGTGGAATTGTATCACAGGACTACAAGGGCCACATATCTTGCTTTGGACTCCATATTTTTCTATAGTAATATCACATGACAAACAGATTATAGGACTGAAGAGTGTTCACGGCTACCACAAAAGAGGACCTCGTACAGTGTACATTTGGTAGTTTGCTGGGTGGACGACACGAAAGTGTAGCAAAAATTACCCCCACTGGATATGGATCACACTGTTAATAACACAACCACAAACAGACACAGAGATCACACACACACACACTTGACAGGAATGAGATTCAAACCCCTACCAAACTAGTTTACTGCACTATAGCATTACACATTTATCAGACACACCACAAAACTTACACATTTGAGAGCTGTCCAAGGGTATCTTTAAAGGTGAGTGACATCAGCAGCAGTGATAAAGGAGTGGAAAGGGAAGTGTAGTAAGTGCCAATGGCCTCAAAATCATGTCTCTACAACTACAGACAGTCTCACACAAACAAACACACTTTGACATTCGCCAGGCCTGAGATTAGAACTCCTACTTAATTGCACTATAGTACTACACATTTCTCAGGCACACCATGAAACTTACATAACTGAGAGCTGTCCAAAGGTATTCTTAAAGGTGAGTGAAATCAGCAGCAGTGGTAAAGGAGGGCAATGTGAAATGGACTGAGTGGGAATGGCCTCACAATCATTCACCTGCAAACACACACACAGACACACCTTTCCATTTGACAGGACTGTGATTAGGATTGCTACATGAATAGTTATTGGTACTCTGTTGTTACACTGTTATCACAAGCACAACAGTGTCTATAGGGATGAGGGCTAACAAAAGGAATTTGAACAGTGACTGCAGCACATGTTCTTATATTGGCTAATGGGATGTGTACTAGGTGGGCATGAAGTAAAACAGCAATTTCTTCATACACACAGTTGCCAGGACCAGGATTCAAAAACCTACCTATCTACTTATTTGCTTTAGTAAGTGATGCATTTATCACACTCGCTATTGAGCTTACAAGTCTGACCCTTGTCCATAGGTACATCTAAGGTGACATACATCAGCAGATAGTGTAGAGTGACACTATGGGATGTGTACTGGGTGGGAAAGGCTTCATAATGGTACTGTCTCTCTCACTGTCTGTCTCTCTTCCCCATGGGTATGCGCGTGTGCATGTTTGAATTATTGTAACATATTAGCATCAGATATGTGTGCGTATCACACAAAACAGATGGATATTTACCACATATCTGCCACCTACAGCTGGCTGTGGGTTTTCCTGTCCAATGTGTGTGTGTATGAAGACCAAACAGTTTACATTTTGTTGTGTGTACATAGACATCTGCAGATAACAGATATCTATGGTCCACTGTGGTGTCAGACATGGGTTTTATTTCTCTTAGTGTAGGAGCATGCCCAGTATGACCTTCTATATTGCTTGTGGGAATCCATTCCAGATAGAGTTGTACTCCAGTCCAGGGTTTTGTGTGCTACAGCTACACCTAGCAAGCTATTTTTGCAGGATATCTGTAGATAAGTTGCAAATATGGAGACACAATTGGTCCAAACATGGTGGGATACTGTGTGTAACTAAGTTTCCTATTACTGTCTATGTTGCTTGTGTAACATGTTCTGTTTTAGCATAGATTTTTGGACATAAGTACTGTTTTACAGTGTAATGTATTGTGTCATCAACTACTGACCGATATCATTGTTTGCTCACCGTTGTTTACCAGGGAAATACGAGAGAAATGAAGCAGAGACTAATATTGTGAGACAAAGACTAGACATTGTGGAACAATCCTGCCATTGTGACAGGGTGGCTACAGACAATTGAGTGATTGGTCTCTGTAAATGGTCCATCACCTTGGTGCTATGCTGGCTGGGGGTCCCCTTCTTGTGCATTTTTCAACTTAACTGAATGGCCATATCTTGCTGTGGGCATACCTTTCAGTTGTACAGATTTGGACAGGTTATCCAAAGGCAGGGCTCATGTGTGTGTGTGTGTGTGTGTGTGTGTGTGTGTGTGTGTGTGTGTGTGTAGTCAATTTCCCTTCACATTGTGGTTTACAAGCAGGTTTGTGGTTATGCATTCATGGATTTGCAGTCAGGAAGAAGTATGAGCAGACATTTGAGTTTCAGACTTCACACACTCCATGATACATGATAGGCATGCTTTTATGCCCCCCCCCTCTGTAATTCTATACTTTTCCCAACAGTATGTGAGCAATATCTCAGATGTATTTCTATAGTTTGACCTTTATCACAGTAGTATTTATGTCTTGGTCCACAATTCTTCCACTAGGACATGGAGAGGCATGCTAGTGGCATTTGTCAGCATGGCCTTGCATTTGTTTTCTGCTTAATGTGTTATGTTGTTAGTTAGGACCCTATGACATTCCGTAGGATGGCACTATGGGTGAAGCATATGATGGCACTATGGGCTTTTGTCAGAGGTCTGTAGGTCACATGAGAGTGATGCAGGCCACTACATTTTGTTAGTCATATGTTACCAGGCTACAAGCCAGTGGATTCCCTTGAGGTGACATGTGCAAATGGTGAGGTGTTCCTGGCAATCCTTCTAGTTAATAGTGATGCATCAGTCTGGGTGTGTGTAGTGTGCTGCTTATGGCTAGGGACACACCTGCATGGAACACCATTTCAGCATGCTGCATCCTGTGTGTATTCCATAAAAGAAGTGTGATGATTCTGTAATCATTCCCAACAGCAAGGATATGACTGATGAAATACCTGTGGCTGTTGTAGGGGGTGGTGGACTGAGTGCATGTGTGATATGGAAGCTTATGGCACCTGACTCACAGATATGACTGGGACCTTCTCCTTCTCTTGCCTTATATGTGGACATCAGCAGTGTGTTATTACTTTATAACTGTGGCTTTTGTGGGCTGCCAGTGATTGGGCAGACAACCAGTATTCTATATTAGAGGGACAACTAATGTGATGCTAACCTCTATATTTAATTCCAAAGGTGTGTGCAATTCAGAGTTACTTTCTAGGCACTGTGTAGAGTACTTCCACCTGTGTGCTGTTTCTATGTATGGACCCCTGTTCATAGCCTGTCCAGCTTTCTGACAGTGAAACATATTGACATCTGGACAGTGAGTGTGTACAACTAGTAACATAGGTGCAGCTGAGAAGCAGATTGGTTGGCACTGTAGTTGTTGGAACATGGCCCTGTCAACCACAGTACTGTACCTAGGCCACTGAGACACAACATCCAGATTTATATGATGTCTACTTCCAGAAAATATTAAACACTCACAAAAGATTGGCACACTGACCCCTGCATATAGTGGACATACACCGATTATCATGTTGATTGGGACAGCTCAGGCAATCTGTGCTCCATTGATATTACTCTACAAACTTACATGTTACTGACATTTATACATGGGGTTGGAGGCACACCTGACAACTTTACACATTTGCACTGATTACTCTGGTATTTCAGTTATACTCTGGTTGCTTCCATTTAGAATTGTATTTTGCCCTATCTTGCAGAATGGAAGCATATCAGTAAAGTATACAAGTTAGATTGTAATGGCATACATTTCAGTTTCAGACTTCTTACTCTTCAGAACTATACTGCAACTGCCAGACCTGTTGTGGTATGTCTGTGTAGGTCTGTAGGGGAGCTGTTCACCATTGCCAGCATTTGTAGAACTTTGCCTGACCTTTCTTTCCAGTCATCTACACCTGTCCTGCTGGGCGAGGTTGGGAGGTGAGTATGGGAACGCTCATTGATATCCATGGGTGTGACCTGTGGACAACCACAGTTAGTCGAGCCACCATATGTACTGCAGTGGGAGTTGTCACCTTGAGTACTACTGCCTAGTATGGTGACAACAATACGCTCATTGATATCCATGGGTGTGACCTGTGGACAACCACAGTTAGTCAAGCCACCATATGTACTGCAGTGGGAGTTGTAACCTTGAGTACTACTGCCTAGTATGGGGACAATAGTATTTGTTATGGATTTCATGCTGTCCCATATAGCTGTCAGCTGTCTACTGCTATCCCATTTGGCCACCCAATTCCCTTGCATGCTTGCATCCATAGCATAGATATAACTATCAGAACATACTACTCCATTCAGTAATTGATAGTAAGGGTGACTTATCTTGCACCTAGGGCAGTAGTGAGGATGGTGCTAGAGGGCTGACTATGTGGGACATACAAAGTACACTCCCTCTACATGGTAAAGCATGGGTAGTGTCATGTTTGGCATCCCTTTTGCTGTATGTGTGAGTCAGAGAGAGGTATCAGTCCCTGGGTCCCTACAGTGTCAGTGTGTGTGCTATGCATTGCCTCTTTGCCAAGGCATAGGCATACTGGGAACACCTCTGTCTGTCTCTAGGACCAGGCTTAGGAAGTTTCTCCTCCAAGTCCCTCTGTGCCTATGGTGACTTTGGCAATAGTGGGGGGGCAGTGTGGCCCCTCCCCACATTGTTCCTGCTGCAGCTGTTTCCACAGGATCATATTGTGTAGTGTGGCACATATTATGAACATTTGTCTACATGTAGCTGGAGAGTACTGCAAGGCTCCACCAGATATGTCAAGGCAGCAGAACTCTGATTTGAGCATCCCAAACACATGCTCTACAATGATCCTGGTTTGTGCATGTGCCTCATTATGGTGTTCTTGTTAGGCTGTGTGTGCATTTCTGATGGGTGTCATCAGCCATGGCTCCAGTGCATAGCCAGCATCCCCCAGTAGATGGCCATATGGGATGTCCCCACTGGAAATGCCTGATACAGCTGTGAGCAATGCCAGATGTGGGAGTCATGATAGCTTCCAGGGCTGCCAGCACACAAGTTTATGATAATGCACTGGGCATCGCACATGAGCTGACAGTTGATGGAGGGGAATCCTTTGCAGTTTATGTAGACCCTACCCCACTCACGGGGTGGTGCTTTGATGTGGATGTGTGTGCAGTCTATAGCACCAACTACCTCAGGGTATTCTGCTATATGGTAGAAATGACGCATACTTCTGGTCAACGCCTCATGGGTGGTGGGGTAATAAATGTGCTCATTGGCATATGGTGTCATTTCATTCAGAAACGTGTGGAATACCCGGGATGCTAAAGCCTGTGAGACCCCCATGATATCCCCAGTTGGTCTTTGGAAGGTACCTGTGGCTAGTATTCTTAAGCCTAGACATACCTTGGTATCCGCTGGGATGGGTTCCCCATGATTAGTTCTGTGTCTGAGGTGTGGCCGGCACAGCTCACCGATTTGCTGCAGAATGTCCCTGTCCACCCTACAGAGCTTCACTATCTCCAGCTCATGTAGGCCCTGGTAGGTTACCCTGGGTCTGTACACTCTTCTCATCCTTCTCACTGTGGGTCAGTTGTCAGTGTTCTCCTCCTTACCACCTTCAGTCTCTGGCACATACTGATGGAGTAAAGCAGCAGCAGCCTTTAACATTTTTAGTTTTGCCAGTTGAAAATCCCCCATCTGTGTACACCAGTGGTGTAGAGGTTCTGGGAAAAGCCAGTCTGTAGGGTATTTGCATGGTTTATATTAGTGTGCTGGGCTGCTGCATGTGTATTTGGCTGATTCGTATACATTTCACCTGCCAGCTATGCTAGTTCTCCTGGATTGCCTTCCACTTGCTGTTTCCCCTACATCCAGTCTGCAAGGTGTTTGCATGGTTTATAGTAGTGTGCTGGGCTGCTGCATGTGTATTTGGCTGATTCTGATACATTCCATCTGCAGCTATGCTAGTTCTCCTGGATTGCCTTCCTCCTGCTGTTTCCCCTACATCCAGTCTGCAATGTGTTTGCATGGTTTATAGTGGTGTGCTGGGCTGCTGCATGTGTATTTGGCTAACTCTGATACATTCCACCTCCCAGGTATGCTAGTTCTCCTGGATTGCCTTCCTCCTGCTGTTTCCCTTACATCCAGTCTATAAGGTGTTTGCATGGTTTATAGTGCTGTGCTAGCCTGCTGCCTGTGTAATTGGCTGATTCTGATACAATCCACCTGCCAGCTATGCTAGTTCTCCTTGATTGCTTTCCAACTGCTATTAACCCTTCCCAGTTTCATGGTAGTTGAAGCCCTGAAGCACGCCGCACATTCACAGTGCTCCAATGTCAACACTACTGCTATTTCCTCTTTTTTTTCTTTAGGGTTTAAAGCCTGGTGCGCATTGTGTACACCCATTTAGGCAATGTAAGCAGTGTTGACACTCCCTCTTCCCTAGCTTTGCTTACCTAAGGGCAAACACGGGCAGGGCTCCAATCAGCTTACAGCAACCATAACACACCCCCTACTAAAGTCATCCTCTTGTTCTGCCTACAGGGTTCTCTGTTCCTGCACCTACATGGTTAGGTGCAGGGTGCCAGTTAGGAGAAATGTGTGATACAGTATAGGTTCCCTCATTTGCTTACCCCAGTGTGTAGGTCCATAGCTACAACTCTCAAGCACACCCTTTCTCCTTGACAACCAGTGCTCCCTTGTCTTGTTTACATTTTGCCTGCCATTGACTATAATAGCAAAATACAGATTTCTGTTATAATGCAGTTTTTCCCTTTTTTTTAATTTTTGGCATTCCCGTGTTTGCATGCCCACTGCCCTCAGTTTAAAAGGCCAAGATCGGCCAAAAAAAGTTTTATTTTTAAAAACATTAAGCAGCTTTTAATGCCAATGGCCTTATATTTGGCCATTGGCATGTCTGTTCAACATAATACATGCTTTCCATGAGCTGTCATGCCTCCATTTTGTCAGATGCAGAAATGTATTCGGTTACTAACCTAATACATTTCTGCTCTGACACTGTTCCTGCATGGAGTCTGGGCAGCTTCATGGATTGCAAAATCACCTCATTTGCATGGTTTTTACCAGCAAATGAGGTGATTTGCATACTGAATGGAATTCCATGCAGGAACAGTATAGGACTGCTTGTGCACTCGAAAATGGCATTATCCTGGATTGCACGGTGGCCATACTGCGTGCAGGAGCGGCTACACTGTTCCTGCATGCACTTTGGACATTCTTGAATCCCGGAGAATGATTCACACAATTGCAGAATCAGTAATTTTCATTTCTACTGAAACTATGATTTGCATATTCATGAGACTATGATTTGCATATTCATGCAGGGAGTAAAAGTATTTCTCTACAATAAACTGCAGTGTGAGGTGATGCACGACCACAAAACAGAATAACAACTTTAAGTGAGTCTGTTGAAGCTCAATGGAATGCAGTGCTTACAGCTGAAAACTTAAGCATAAAACTTTTGTTATTAACATTTGTTGACCAGGAAAGTCCAACTGAGACAGAGCTTATTTTCAGCAGAGGCCCAGTGAGAAATGCTCCAGATGCATATCTTTGGAATGGGGAAGGAAACCAGAGTGCACAGAGGAAACCCACACAAACATAGGCAGGACACACAGACTCCACATAGAAGGCACCCCAATTGAGAATTGAACCAGAGAACCTCCTACTGTAAGGTGATGATGTTAACTGCTGCACCACTACACCACCCATAACTTAAGAGAGTTTTGTCAGCAACTCAAACATAATTTGGAATTGCAGTTTTTGAAAAATATAATTTTGTCTAAATGACCAGAGAATAAAATTAAAGCTACATTACCATTTTAAAACTATGTAATGATGACTCAGTAAAGATATATTCTTGAAAGCTTCTTCCTTACCAGAAAAAATATAAATCACAACTGAATATACTGCAACCTGTGCGATTTTGCTAGAGATGACAGAGGAAGGAGGTGGCCACATACCCTGAGCAATATATCTTTATTTTTTCAGACAGTTCTGAATAGCAGCAATATTTGCATATTAATAGCTGTATCTCAAGATTGGCAACCTTGGTATAAGGAAGTAAAGTTGCATCTGCAAGCTGACATGATTTGGAACACATGTAGAGCAAATCTATCACTGTGAGCTATACACCGATTAGATTAATGAAATGCATTTCCAAAATAATGAAAGTTATAAAGCATTTCTATATTTTCTTTAATAATGCAAAAATGGGGTATGATTGTGTCTTGTAGGGCTATGAAGCAGTATCGAACAAAAAATGACAGTAAAACAAATTCAGTAAGATAAACTAAATAATCTTGTTTTGATTTTTTATTTAAAGTGGCGCTGCCTGGTAAGAAAAGTTTTATTTGAACTTATATTTTATTTCTTACCACTGTTTTCAGTGTTTATAGGAAGAAGGGATAGCTTTCTAGACAAGAAGATTTACTCTGATTTATATTGCTGTTGTTTTACCTTTAATTTTCAGTTTGTTAGAAAGGGATAGGTTTTAGACAGGCAAACTCTATGTATCCTAAGGGACACAGTAAGCTATAAAGCCACACTGACTGCAGAGAGAATAATCTAGAACTTTAAACAATCCTGCCTTGGTTTCTGATTTATTGATCATTACTGTTAAAAAGAGATGCAACTGTGAGTGATAATGAGCAGAAGCTACCGCATGCGTTCATGTATGACATAAAGAAATTCTAGCTTTTGTCTCACTTTCAGAACTTGTACTGTCAGAGTAACAACTTTACTGTACTTTATTATTTAGTTGTATAATGTTTTGTGATTTATCTCATACAAGTTGATTTAAGTTCTCTTTGAATTAACTGATTTTGGTTATTCTTTTCTTTTAGAATTTTTCATTCATTTGCAGCTGAATATGGATTCCTTAAATGAGTATGCCATTAAGGATTTCCTAAAGCACACATATCTTGTACAGTGTAATAAATCCTATGAAAAAGGCTGGGTAATTTGCTTACTATTATATTATCAGTAGTAAATCCAGACTTACAAATGACAATTGCACTGATGCAATAGGTACAGCTTGGAGAACTGTTGTTACATATATTAATGACTGGACTGGTGAGATAAATAATGTTAGACAAAGAGGAAATGATGTTTCTATTGTCTGTAAAGATCACTCTACCCCTAATGAAACAAGATGATGCCCCTGACAACTTTAGAATTCTGTATACAAGTATTCATCAGTCTAAGGATTCAGAGTGTTAAGGGGGAAATAAAAAAGAAAGACAGGAATAAGTTCATAACAAGTAACAAAAAAGAAAAAGAAACTAATAAATGTCTATAAAGTAAAGAGAATACATAACAAAAAGAACACTGCTTTGTTATATAACACACAAATTGCAAGGAATAATAGCATATTTCTGTCAGAAAGCCTTCAGTCTAAAGAAAAAGGCAACGTTTTTCCAAAAGAGAAGGTAGAAAAAAGAGGCAAGGGCAGGTAAAAAAGATGAAATCAAAACTGAATGTTGAAGAACATGGCTTTGCGGTCCAACCTAACAAGTGACAAAGATATGCAAGGGATGGTGCAAGATGCCACCGTATTAGTAAGGGTAAGATCCAAGATGATGTTCCCCTTAGAGGGTACTGTGATTAATTGTTCCATGGCACTTGTATTGACAAAGTCAAGTAATCTCAGTGCTTGTGCAGTAGTGGTGGTGCAGATTTTCTAGTCTATAGTTAGATAGTTTAGATCACCTATGAAAATGATATTGGGTTTAATACTGCGTGATTCCAATTTCTGTAGATAAACACAATGGCTTTCTTCACTCACAGAGAGAGCTCTATAGATAGCTAATATATGTCAGGGGACCTTCTTGATGGGTATTTGAATATGAAGAAACTCTGGAGCATACATTGTTTTATCAATCTTGATGTGAGTCTGTTCTGGATGAAAATTGAGACACATCCTTCTTGCGCAGTAGCTGGTTCAAACATGTGGAAGGTATTATAGCCCTGCAGCCCATGAGTGCTCTCCACCTTTTTAAATCATGCCTCAGCCACTACACAGACATCTACATCATCCAGGGTGAGGACGGCTCATAGGGAGTGGAGCTTCTTGTTTAGGCTCCTAGCATTGATCACTTTCATATTTTCTTTTGCTTGGTTTGTTATGTAACTAGGTTTATCAAAATGTCAATGCCTAAAAAATGCCCAATGGGGTGGACAATGCCTTTGATAATAGTCAAAACCTTGGGGGGGTCAGATGCAGGCCATCATGGCAAAGCATCATGGTCTGTTGATCATATCTCTCCATGCTGACAAATATTGGACTCCCTTTAAATGACACCAGAAACAGCCAATTATTGAAGTAAATTACTTTTTGCTCATAATAAGACATTATCCTTGGTGAAGATAGAATACTACCCAATGCCAGGCTCATACCAGCCTGAGACACTGTTTGAGAACTCCATCATGTCTCTCTTCATATAGTTCAAGGAGGTACATTTCAAGTTATTGTCACCCACATATACTTTGACAGAGTCATATCAGTACTTCCTTTTCATGGACTTGAGTGTGAAAGCAATCTGACAGATCCTGATTCTAAACAAGTAACTAATCATTACTTTTTCTTTGCTCAGTCTGAAAAAGTACAGTTCTATGACTTACAGTAAAGACACCTATACCAAGAATGTTTGTTTAGGTAGATGCCTGACTTATGGGCTCAGCATTTGTGACTTCGGAACTCATTGTGTTATGTGAGGTAGTACACTTAACTTGCTGAGTGTGCTTTGTGCCTGTGTTGTGTTTTGGATGTCTGAGGTTTAGCCAAGTTAATATTTAGTGCCTCAACGTATGATGGATTATGTGTACTGTGATGGCCTTGGTGAGGTGTGGTGTACTACTGATGATGCTGGTATCGGAGTTTACTGTGTTTGAGATTTTTGCCTCCAAGGACATTATAAATGTACATGTCTCACATGCTGAGTTATACTGCTTTAGGTAATTCTTACACTGTCTCAAGATGTCCATTTCAGTCAAGCTGGCTGCAGACATTGTGGAGAAATACTGGTCCATGGTTTCAACAGGAATAACTCAGGGGGGAAGGTGTGACTATAACTGCTTAGAGTTCAATTTGTTTAGGATACTCTATGGGTGGATTACTACTAAGGCATAGGGAAATGCCTAGGTATTTGATCATAGGTGTCCTGCAGGTTAAGGTGTATTCATTTGAGCTTGGCACAGGTTATTTGAGTGTCAGACCTGTATTTCTAAGGTTGTATAGATTCTGTAGGTCATTTATAGAGAAAAAAGCTCTTGCACAGACACCCCACTATACAGCGAGTCCAATGACAACAGTGAATAGCTCAGTTCTCACAGTTCAGAGCTTTCTATGTTTTTCAGAGTCTTGAATAAAAGATTCTGGGTGGGTATAGCTTAGTACTGGTTATAGCAGACTAGCAACAGAAGGAAGCAGTCAAATAAAGTCAATAATGGAGCTCTGTCTTCAGAACCTGCTGCTAGTCACAGTTCTCTTAGCCCTATAACTCCAAGCTACACATCAATGACCCCAGGTTAGAATTCAAAAAAAAACTTTAACTTTTACAGTAGGGGACAGGGAAAACTTTAATTAGTGCAAAAATAGCAGAGAGCAGCAGAGAAAAAGTATGTAATATATGAGTTGTGCCTGAGGTAGACACAGGAACATGGGAAAAAGGTAACAATGTAACAAACAGAAAGACACTGGGATGCAACTTAAAGCATTCAAATAAAAGGCAGAATAAAATACTCTAGCAGCAAAGGTGGAATATAAACAGCTGCAGAAGCACATAAGCATAAATCATGTATCTAAACATTACAGTACTGCCAGTATTGCAATCCAAATTACAGTCTATGGTACCAGACTAGGCAGAGACTTACCAGTAACACTGTTTATGAAAATATACAGTAAATTATTAAATGAGGGTCATGTCCTGCAGTAGTCCAGGACTGAAGATAGGTTGCAGAGAGCTATGCATTGTGGAAAGTGGTTAAAGCTGAAAACCTGAGAAGGTTTTACTCCCTAAGTACTCCTGATTCTTGGAATAATTCCTGAAGATTACTGCAAAAAAAGTAAGCATACAGAAATACAAATTCAGTAAATGTTACAAACTCTTTTAAGAAACCTTGTGGTTGCATCTCAGATTTCTTCTGACAACAGAGACCCACTAATAGCTGCCTAACAAAAGTCACAAGATATATACCTAGTTTTGCAGAATGGGTGTGGCTTTTTCAACCATACTTTATGTTGCTTGTTATTTTATTAACTGCTAAAATTATCTTCCTCATAATGCTTCTGTTTGTGAAATAAGGAATTACCATAGCTTATGAAATTAGTGCAGATAAAACACATTCATAGAATATGATGCAGAAAGACACTGTAATGGCTGTTGTTTTTAAAGCTAACCTCTTCCAGTAAGAACCGTGCTCAGAATATGAAAACATCAGGTAGGCGATATTGCTAGAATATCACCTCTGCTAATCTGAAAAAACAGAAAATCCGTTCTATATATGACCATATCTAGTGCAGCACTTGCTTTGTATAGGTGTGATTTACACCTCTGTTATCTTCTGCATATTTTTTTGTAACTGTTAGAATGATACGTACTATTTACTTTTAATACTGCTGATTTTAACTTCCTGTGGTTTTAAATGCTGCTTTCTCTGTCACTCTACTTTACTAAGCTTCAATCTGGATGAATCTGCATTTCGCAGAATTTACTGTAAAAACATAAACCATGCATCAGAAAAGGCTGTCTGCCACACTTGGGAAACACATAGCACTGGTTAATAGATCTTAGTCTTTAATATGGAAAAAAAGAGAATTCAGTTCATATTGTGCAGTAAGAAAGTATCTGTCTAATATAACTTTCTGCATGTACAGTCACTCACTACACACACACACACACACACACACACACACACACACACACATATACAGTAAAGAAGGGGTTAAACGATTTTGAAAGAACAATGTAATATGGTTATCCTGTTTGTAAGGTGGTTAAATTTAAGTACTTTCCATGACAGTGACCACATGGGAAGTATTTAGATCTGACCAGGAAGAGGGTCCACGATGATCATTTCACTTACCCAATTAATAATCCTAAGACCAACAAGCTTATGACACCGCAAACTCAAGAAGTACAGAAATACCAAATGAATCTGTACATTACACAAGAAGAAACGTCAGCCTTTTGTTAAAAAGCCTCAACAGTTACACATACAAAATTCATAGTTTCTTATCTGATATGTAACTCTTTTCTTTGCAGCAATACAAGAGCACACCATGCATTGTACAGGATGACATGGTTCAATGCCAAAAGCTTAGACAGACTGCAAAAATAACCACAACATTCATCCACCTTGTCTTACACTTATGTTTACATACACACACACACACAAACACACACACACACACACACACACACACACACACACACACACACACACACACACACACACATGCATGAGCATACTCACACACACACACACACACACACACACACACACACACACACACACACACACACACACACACACACACACACACACCATACTTCTCAACCTCCTAGAAGAAGACATCTGGACAAAGCCATAAATAAAAGTGGGACAAAGGTCCACAAATAGGTACCATTTTTAAATATTGCTCTTACAAACTTAAAATGTTGATAGAATAACCGATTTTGCATTAGCTTGAATTTTCTGAAAGGTATGAACCTGAAACTCAAATGTCTGTCATTATTTTCTAACTTCAGTCTTTAATGATTTACAACTAACTTGCCAGAAAAACGCAATTTTATGAAAAGCAGACCAAAAATATGAGGTAAAAATCTGGACATCCTGCAAAAATCTTTACAGCTGAGAGGTATGTAATACATACATGCATACACACATATACTTCCAATAAAAATGTACCACACTTTCTCACTGCAAAAACACACCCATCAGAAGAGTTCTGTCTTTATAAAGCATGAAAAGAAGTGTTACTGTATACTGCTATAGTGTTTTAGAAGGACAGGAGCAACTACACCCACTCATGCCTCCCTCCTAACTTCACCTACATACATGCTTGTATCTTTGCAGATGAGGAAGTTCATGTCTTGTCAAAAAGGACTACTCATCATTCCTACCTACAAAGTTGGAGACAAAACTGGCCACATCAGCTATTACCTCATATCTATGATTATAGTGCCTCACAATCTTCAATAAGCATATAACAGTTCAACTCACTGGCTTTGCAAGCAACATAAGTGGTTGTCATTATAGTAATATAGTCTTATCTCCCATTCAAACACAACTGTTAGAGTATCTCAACCAGCTGCTGACCAGTTTGAAATGTTTCATCTGTATTATATCTTCTAAATTGTTCACTCAGTGGTACATGACAGTTGCAGGAATGAGATACTTCCATTCTGATTGCACACATATGCTATAACACCAAGCTTAACTAGCAAGATCTATATAGCTGCTGCCTATTATCCATACACCGAATTTCTGTCCCTATTACATCCTCAATCCATATCAAATAGTCCTGTCAAAACTGTGCTGGATACACATCTGGACAGCTATCACTTGTACACATTCACATTACTACAGACAATATGGTGGCAGATTTGGATGAGTGATTAAGACTGCTGCTAGGGTTCAGTCCTGATCACCAGTCACTACATTTGTGAAGATTATATGTTTTACTAACATCAGTGTGGACTTTCTCCAGGTACTTTCATTTCATCCCACCTCCGAAATACATGCTTGTTGCTTGACACTATACAGTGCCTATCTATATATATATATATATATATATATAGAGAGAGAGAGAGAGAGAGAGAGAGATATTAGATATATATAGATATATACAGCTATAGAGATATATATAGATAGACAGATATAAATCTATATCTATCTCTCTATCTATATAAAAAGTATAGATATTGCTTTTGAACCCAGCCACTGGGGATGCACAAGCCAGTGCATTTCTTTGTGCCGGTCCCAGACCCGGATAAATGGGGAGGGTTGTGTCAGGAAGGGCATCCGGCATAAAAATTCTGCCAACACACTTATGGCACAAACATTTCATATTTCCATACCGGATCGGTCGAGGCCTGGGTTAACAACGACCACCACCAGTACTGTTAGCCAACAGGGTGCTGGTGGAAATTGGGCTACTGTTGGCCGAAGTAGAAGAGGAGGGCGAAGGCATGCTCGAAGGCAGGAAGAGAGGAGGAAGGTTAGGAGTGTAGCAGTGAGGGTAGGAACTTTGAATGTTGGCAGTATGACTGGTATAGGAAGAGAGCTAGCTGATATGATGGAGAGAAGGAAGGTTGATATATTGTGCATGCAAGAGACCAGATGGAAGGGAAGTAAGGCCAGGTGTTTAGGAAACGGGTTCAAATTGTTCTATCATGGTGTGGATGGCAGGAGAAATGGGGTAGGCGTTATACTAAAGGAACAATATGCCAAGAGTGTTTTAGACGTAAAGAGAGTGTCTGACAGAGTGATGTTTATGAAGCTCGAAATTGATGGTGTAATGATGAATGTTGTTAGTGCATATGCTCCACAAGTTGGGTGTGCGATGGATGAGAAAGAGAAATTTTGGAGTGAGTTGGATGAAGTTGTGGTGAGTGTACCCAAGGGTGAGAGACTAGTGATTGGAGCGGACTTTAATGGGCATGTTGGTGAAGTGAACAGAGGGGATGAGGAAGTGATGGATAGGTATGGTGTTAAGGAGAGGAATGCAGAAGGTCAGATGATTGTGGATTTTGCGAAAAGGATGGACATGGCTGTGGTGAATACGTATTTTTAGAAGAGGGAGGAGCATAGGGTGACATACAAGAGTGGAGGAAGATGCACACAGGTGGATTATATCCTATGTGGGAGGGCCAGTCTGAAGGAGATTGAAGATTGTAAAGTGGTGGCAGGGGAAAGTTTAGTTAAGCAGCATAGAATGATGGTCTGTAGGATGACGTTGGTGATCAAGAAGAGAAGGAGGAGTGTGAAAGCAGTGCCAAGGTTTAAATGGTGGAAGTTAAAAAAGGGTGAGTGTGAAGTGGAGTTTAGGGAAGAGTTAAGACAGGCACTGGGAGGCAGTGGAGAGTTACTGAATAGCTGGGTAACTACAGCAGAACTAGTAAGGGAGATTGCTAGAAAGGTGCTTGGTGTGACATCTGGACAGAGGAAGGAGGACAAGGAGATCTGATGGTGGAATGAGGAAGTACAGGAGAGTATACAGAGGAAGAGGCTGGTGAAGAAGAAATGGGATTGTCAAAGAGATGAAGAAAGTAGACATGAGTATAAGGAGATGAGGTGCATGGCAAAGAGAGAGGTGGCGAAAGCTATGGATAAGGCGTATGGAGAGTTGTATGACAGATTGGACACTAAAGAGGGAGAAAAGGACCTGTACCGATTGGCTTGACAGAGGGACAGAGCTGGGAAAGATGTGCAGCAAGTAAGGGTGATAAAGGATAGTGAGGGAAAGGTACTCACAAGAGAGGAGAGTGTGTTGAGTAGATGGAAAGAGTATTTTGAGAGGCTGATGAATGAAGAGAATGAGAGTGAGAGAAGGTTGGATGATGTGGGGATAGTGAATCAGGAAGTGAAACAGATTAGCAAGGAGGAAGTAAGGACAGCTATGAAGAGGAAGAAGAATGGAAAGGCTGTTGGCCCAGATGACATACCAATGGAAGCATGGAGGTGCTTAGGAGAAATGGCAGTGGAATTTTTAACTAGATTGTTTAATGAAATTTTGGAAAGTCAGAGGATGCCTGAGGAGTGGAGAAAAAGTGTTTTGGTACCTATCTTTAAGAATAAGGGTGATGTGCAGAGCTGCAGTAACTACAGAGGGATAAAATTGATCAGTCACAGCTTAAAGTTATGGGAAAGAGTAGTAGAAGCTAGATTAAGAAGGGACGTAATGATTAGTGATCAGCAGTATGGTTTCATGCCAGGAAAGAGCACTTCCGATGCAATGTTTGCTCTGAGAGTGTTATTGGAGAAATACAGAGAAGGTCAGAAGGAGTTGCATTGTGTCTTTGTAGACTTGGAGAAAGCATATGACAGGGTGCCTAGAGAAGAGTTGTGGTATTGTATGAGGAAGTCAGGAGTGGCAGAGAAGTATGTAAGAGCAGTACAGGATATGTACGAGGGTAGTGTGACAGTGGTGAGGACTGCAGTGGGAGTGACAGATCCGTTTAAGGTGGAGGTGGGATTACATCAAGGATCAGCTCTGAGTCCTTTCTTATTTGCAGTGGTAATGGACAGGTTGACAGATGAGATCAGACAGGAGGCCCCGTGGACTATGATGTTTGCAGATGACATTCTGATCTGTAGTGAGAATAGGAATCAGGTTGAGGAGACTCTGGAGAGGTGGAGATAGGCCCCGTGGACTATGATGTTTGCAGATGACATTCTGATCTGTAGTGAGAATAGGAATCAGGTTGAGGAGACTCTGGAGAGGTGGAGATATGCTCTAGAGAGCAGAGGAATGAAGGGCAACAGGGCTAAGACAGAATATATGTGTGTAAATGAGCGGGAGGGTAGAGGAATGGTGAGGATGCAGGGAGTAGAGTTGGTAAAGGTGGACGAGTTTAAGTACTTGGGATCAACAGTTCAGAGTAATGGTGAATGTGGAAGAGAGGTGAAGAAGAGAGTACAGGCAGGGTGGAATGGGTGGAGAAGAGTGTCAGGAGTGATTTGTGACAGACGGGTACCAGTAAGAGTGAAAGGGAAGGTCTACAAGAGGGTAGTGAGACCAGCTATGTTATATGGGTTGGAGACAGTGGCATTGACAAAAAGACAGGAGTCAGAGCTGGATGTGGCAGAGTTAAAGATGTTAAGATTTGCACTCGATGTGACTAGGATGGATAGGATTAGGAATCAGTATATTAGAGGGTCAGCTCATGTTGGACAGTTTGGAGACAAAGCAAGAGAGACGAGATTGCATTGGTTTGGACATGTGCTGAGGAGGGATAATGGGTATATTGGGAAAAAGATGTTAAGGATGGAGCTGCCAGGTAAGAGGAAAAGAGGAAGGCCTAAGATAAGGTTTATGGACGTGGTGAGAGAGGACATGCAGGCGGTTGGTGTGACAGAGCAAGATGCAGAGGATAGGAAGAAATGGAAAGAGATGATCCGCTGTGGCGACCCCTAACGGGAAAAGCTGAAAGATGATGATGATGATATATATTGTGTTTGAACTTGCCCAAGTGGCCAAGCTCATAAATGAAGAGGATCCATGGTGATCACTTCATTTAACCAGTTAATATATTAATAATCAGCTGTTCCACATGAACTGAGAATTGCTATGCTTAATGTATGTTCACTGACAGGACGCAGCTTGGAAGTGGATGACATGATGATACGGAGGAGGTTGGACATCCTATGTATCCAAGAGATGAGCTGGAAGGCCAGTGCAGCAAAACCAATTGGCTTGGGATCTAGACTCTACTACTCAGTAGGGGGACATGCTATAAATGGTGTAGTAATTGTGGTGAGAGAGAGGCTTCAGAAGACAGTGAGGGATATCATCAGAATTAATGACAGACCCATGGCAATCAGACTCCGGTGAAGACTAGGGCAATATTCATAATCTCAGCCTATGTCCCACAGCAGAGTTGTGATAGTGAGGAAAAAGAGTACATTCAGACTGCAGTTGCAGGACCTACTAGATAAAGCAGGACAACATGAATTGGTGTTGAAAATGGGTGACTTGAATGCACATATGGGGACAATCAGAACAGGATATGAAGACTGCTTGAGTCCACATGGGTGGGGCAACAGGAATAAAGTAGGAGAAGCCACTCTAGACTTCTGTCTGGCAAATGGCTTGATAGTAGCCAATACATGGTTCAGAAAGAGAGAGAGTCACAAGATCACATACAAAAGAAGCCAACATGCAACTAAGGTAGACTTCCTCCTAGAAAGGGAAAGACACTTGGGTAGAATCCATGATTGCAAAGTCATCCCCAGGGAAACAGTCAGCCCACAGCATAAACCACTAGTTGCCGCAATCAGTGGCAAGCACTGGTCAGGGAAGTCTCTAGGGTCAACAGAGACCAGGCTGAAGACCTGTAAGTTAATGGAGAGAAAGTACATTAGTTCAAAGAATTACTCAGGGCTCTATCACCCCAAGAAGAGGAGAAAATAGGTGGAGTTAAACAAGAATGGCAGCACCTAAAAACAGCATCTGTTAGGACTACAGAAAAGATATGTGGCCAAGCCAGGTATGGAAATAAGGTACACAAGCAAAGTTGGTGGTGGAATGCAGAAGTCCAGGAAGTCATCAAAAGAAAGAAGGAGTGCAGGAAGACGTGGGAGATAGAATAGACTGACCAGACTAGGAAGGACTACTGGTTGGCTAACAAAGAAGCTAAGAAAGAAGTTGCAATAGCAAAGAATAGGGCATTGGAGGCACTCTACCAACGTCTGGAAAGTTTCACACCAACACCACTATGTAAACCAACAAAATAAAAACACTCTCTGTGTTCATCACAGTTCCCAACAGTTCACTCTGTATATCCATTCAATTAAATCCACAAAATGTGTGTATTCTCAAAGGCCTATTCACAAGTGAAGATTAAAAATGCACTTTAATGCGCAAAAAAAGTAAAAAAAATATATATATATATATATATATATATATATATATATATGTGTGTATGTGTGTGTGTGTATATATATATATATATATATATATATATATATATATATATATATATATATATATACACACACACACACACACACACACACACACACACACACACACACACACACATATATATATATATATATATATGCATATACATACATCCATCCACTAAACGCTTTCATCTCAGTAGTTTGAAACTTCATCAGATCCTGACTGGTTGCGACTTAATGTGAGCTTAAATAGAAAGACTGGTAATACTAATGTTTATAATGGGACTTTAATGAGCAAACTAGATGAATTTAATTACAAACTCACCAAAACAAATAATAGTGCAACTTGACAATTTATATTTTATGGACTACATTAAACTGAACATCATACTTAAGGGTCTCTACATGTGGTGGTACCCTACTTGTTTGGAACCAGATTCTGAATTTCATAAAGAATTGCTCCAACTCTTTGATAGGCAGGGGTTGGAATGTATGAATTTGGTGGTAAAATATAATGAGAGACTTATTGAAACATTAAGTAATGAGGTAGCTGATGTGGATATTTTTATTTTAGAAGACCCCGAATATTTAAAATAATGAGCTTGAATACATTGATATTTTTAAAAGCATAGATGAGCAAGTGGCAAAGATAAAAAATAGAAAAATAAAAAAAAAACTAAATAGAGACAAAAATGCCTATAATGGTAATAATGCCTACCCCCGCCACCTCACCCTCACAAGTTTGAGAATGAAACAGTTCCCAAGTCATGATGCTAACGCCGTGAATAGAGTGGCTGACTGAATGGGGAATTATGCTTTTTTAGACCACGATCAAGGACCAGAACTGAGACGCTCGGAAAGGCTGAGAAACAGATACCATAATGGAAGAGTACAAGCAGCAACCAAACTTTTTACAGGGGAACACAATCGGGAACATTTGTCCCCCGGCAAGGATGTTGGAGGGGAAATGGAGGGGGAGAGGGAAATGAGTGCATTACCAGTTGACCATTTGGGGAAAGTTTTGTTGCCTACTTGTGTCATTTGCTATAATACACTAAATTACATTAAAATTTGTATTCTTCTACAGCTATTGATGCAGTTACTTGTGATGTTTTTGTGAAATTAATGACTTTTGTCCCTGAAAAGAAGCCTGTTATATCTTAGATTTTAATTGACTTGAAACAGTTTGTCAGAAAATTGAATTTAGATGTATTTTTCATGTTATAGACAGGGCAATAAAACCACTGCCTATTTCTAGTATATACAATCCCCCAACCCATCCTACCATTCATTTATTTCAGCATATTTGTGAGGTAGATATTTGCAATATATGTAAAATGTCTCACTGTAATAATTTAAGTGAAGAAGAAAGTAGTAAATTGAATGTGTTGAAAAATGACAAAGAGGTCAAATCTATAAAACCTGATAAGGGAGGGGGTATGGTAGTCATGAACAAATGTGATTATAGTAAAAGGATGCTGGAAATTCTCAGTACTGACACTTATATTAAAGTATCACTTAATGAGATGAATAGGGCATACAGAAAAATTACTTTATTGAAGGTTGTATCACAATTGATGAGTTTAATTTTTTGGATTTCCTCTACCCAGTAACCCCAACAATTTTTGGGGTCCCAAAGTTACGTAAGGATTTACAACAACCCCCAATGTGACCGATAGTGAACACTAGAGTTTCAATAACATATTCTATAGTTAAATTTTTGGACATAAAATTGAAAGAGTTGGTCAGGAAAGAAACTAGTATTTGTAAAGACTCTTGGGCGTTTCTTGATATGATTAATGTTATTGTCTTCAGTGAGAGTTTTATCTTTCTAACCATCAATGCTAAAGATTTATATTCTATTATTCCCTATGAAACTGGAGTTGAATGGTTTTGTGATTTTTTTTTTTTAATAAGTAAAAGGGTCACACAAGAAAGAGTTAATGAGTATGACCAATTATTAGAGATGGTGCTTTTTAATAATTTTATTTTGTTTGAAAAGGAATACTTCTTGCAAAGACAAGGTGAGGCAATGGGAGCCCCTTGTGGGGGCTTATATGCTAATATTGTCATTACAGTAGGAGAAGAAGTTTTTATTTGAATCCCCCTATTTTATCTACTGTAAATTTTATGCCCCCTTCCTGGACAATGTTTTTATTTTATGGACAGGGAACAGTGAGGAGATTCCATAATTTTTAAGATATTCAAATGAAACCACCCCCCCCCCCCCAAGATTCAGAAAGCTCTGCATGGTGTGCAGGAATAGTGCAAGAGCTGCTACACGCAATATGGATAAAGAGCGATCCAGGAATGAGCTCCTGGGATGTGCACAAGCGCTCCTACACTATTCCTGCACAGACACAGCTCCTGCATGGTAATTACCCATTTTCAGGTGAAAACCATGCAAATGAGGTGAATTAGTGATCCGGGAAGCAGGCAGGTGTCTGTGCAGGAATAGTGTAACCTGCAGAAATGTATTCGGCTACTAACCCAATACATTTCTGCAAATTATAAAACAGAGGCATGACACCTCCAAAGAAAGCATGTATTTAATGTAGTAGGCTTGCCAATAGCCAAATAGATGGCCATTGGCATGGTAAATAGTTGCAAAAATATAAAAAATAACTTTTTTTTTTTTGGCCGATTGCAAACGTTTAAGCATAGGGCAGTGGTGCGCAAACGGGATCGGCCCAAAAAAAAAAGAAAAGTTGGAAATAAGCTTTTAAACCAAAATCAGCATTGTGCCATAATAGTCAATGGCATGCAGAAGACAACAATACCATGGAATAGTGGTTGCTAAGGGGGAAGGCTGAGTGTAAGTCTTGTAACCATGCATTAGCAGTCAGTTTTATGCAAATGAGGGGATTGATACTGAATCACAGATTTTCCCTCAGTGTTAGCTAGCAACCAGCCGTGTATGTGCAGCAGCACCATGGTACAAACCTAAGAGGTAGATGACCTCATAAGGTGGAGTGTCATGCATGCTGTAAGCTTATTGGAGCTCTGTGGCCCATGTATGCCCTTAGCTAAGCACATCTAAGGAAGGGGGTGTGTCTGAGGCTGCCTAGCAGTGTTTCCATTGCCTAAACGGGCATGCGTGCTGTGCACCAGGTTTTAAACAACAAAAAAAAAACAGGAAATAGCAGCTCTGTTCAAATCTGAGCACAGGGTATGTGTGCCGTGCCTTGGGGCTTAAACAGGAAGTAGTAAAAACAAAAAAGAGAGCTAGAGAGCTTGAGAACGCAACCCCGATAAAAAATACTGTTTTATTATTAGCAAAATGCTTTCGGAGGGCACAGTGTCTCTCCTTCATCAGACAAACATTAACAAACAATTCCTAGTGCATTTATATACCCTTATTAATTAGACAATCAACCTTAATTGGGTCCAATTCAATTAATGTTAAAATCAAATGCTGAGAAATCTTTTGCTCTACAGAAACCACACTTGCAATATATTACATAAAAACAAAACTCAATAGCTAAAACGTAAATAAATTAGACTTTCATTCACCAAAACTTACATTTAAAATCTATTTCAACATCTCTTAAATATTGATTGTTAAAAATGTTGAATATATATACACATTGTCCTTACAGGGCTAATGACTTTAAGTGTACATACAAATATATAAAAATATATAAAAATATGTAATACAACAATAAATACACACTTTTCTATAAACCTGACGTAATATTGAATTAGGCCAAATTTTACCTTTTCAAAGATAAATATTTCAAAATACAACTAATGGAAACATGGTCATTCAAACCAGGGTACATATATGCACCCGTACGAATTTGCCAACTCAATTCACTCATTTCTAAATGAGTCTGCCACGGACCACCTCTAATATCGGCAGTTATTTTACCTAAAATAGTAAATTTAAAATAATGATCAGTAAAATCCCTTACAAAATCCCTTACGTGCAAGGGCATTATTTAAGTCTTGCCGATTAATAGCATAAATGTGTTCGTAAATGCACTGCTTTAATTTTCTTTCTGTCTTCCCTATGTAAAAAGCAGCGCATTTCTGACACAAAGCTAAATAGACCACACTATTGGTCTCACAGTTAAATCTCCCCACAATCCTACACAGTTGATTCTTAATTTTAACACAAGGCTCAGTACATATGTGCTTACATTGGCTGCATGCACCACATTTTGTCATACCACAAACACGTTTACGTTGGGAGTGAGGTTTAACTTCGAGCATGGTTTTCAGGTTACGACCTCTTCTGAACGTTATTTTTGGGGCATCACCTAAGTTGCTAAATAATTTTATGTCATCCATTATCAAAGCCCAATTCTTATTCAACAATTTCCTAATTTCATAATGATCAATACTAAATGTACAAAGGAAGTTGATACCAGTGAAAATTTTGTTATGACTTTTGTCATGGGAACAATAATCTATTCTAACACTACTCTCAGGGGTGATGCCAACATTTAAAAGAATTGGTTTATAAAAACCTATATTTCTTTTATGTGTCACTTCAGTTCTAATAGCAGAAACCATAGAGCAAGGGTATCCACTATTAATAAACATTTGAGTCAAGTGTTCACATTCAGACAAAAAGTCATCATAGTCTGATACCATCTTTGCCGCCCTAACCATCTGACCCTTCACAACTGCCTTCTTCTGATGACTAGGGTGGCAGCTATTGAAGTCGAGGAAGGCATTAGAATATGTCGGCTTTCTATAAATGACACTCTTATATCTCTTATTTGTCATATCTTTAGTGACTAGAATATCTAAATAGTTGATGTTAAATTCTTGCAAATTATATGTAAACTCAAGAAAGGTAGTCATATTAGTTATGTTCCTTAAAAAGGTTGGAACTTCAGATGGTGAAGCCTTCCAAAGGAGGAACATATCATCCTGGTACCTAGTGTACCAGGCAACATTTTCAATAAACCAAATGTTTGGAAACAGAAAGGTCCTCTCCCAGTGTGCCAAAACGCAATTGGCAAAACTGCCACCACAGGGCGATCCCATTGCCACTCCAGATTTCTGCAAAAATATTTTACCTTCAAAAAACATAAAATTATTATTCAAGACTATTTCTAATAAAGTCTCAATCAGATAAATAATATTATCATCCACCTTTTTTACTGTACATAAAATCACGAACCCACTGGATACCTAAATCCTGTGGTATCACCGTATACAGATATTTTATGTCAATCGTTAAAAACCACGAACCTGCCTCAAAAGGAATTTTGTTCAAATTTTGTAGGAAACTCCACGAATCTTTACAAATCTGAGGTTCTTGGCTAATAAGGGGCCTTAAAATACTGTCAATAAATTTAGCGCAAGCACATGTAATAGAGCCACGACTGTCTACAATAGGACGAAAAGGGGGGTTAGATAACGATTTGTGGGTCTTAGGGATACCAAATAAAATTGGTAGCCTAGGAGCTAAGACATTTAAATACTGGTACAAGTCAAGGTCAATAGTTCTTTCAAGAAAAAGATCCTCAATAATTCCTTTGATCTTGACATAGGCCATATTTACCTCGTTTAAACTAACTTCTTGATAGAAGTCAGAATCCAAAAGTGACAACATTTTCTGAACATATAGAAAATGGTCCATGAAGACTAAACCACCCCCTTTGTCGGCTTCATAACCCTAACATTACAATCTTGCAACATAACTAAAAATTATCGTTGTTGTCGAGTAATATTGACAGCTTGCTTATTAGAGAAAAACTCATTAGCTTTAAGAGCCCTTAAATCATACTCACATATTTTCTCAAACAGATGTAATATTTCATGTACTGGAGGATTGTATATACTAGATACTCTAAGATAACTAGGTTCCAAGCATCCATTGCCCATTAATATTTTTAAATTAAATTTTCTGACAAACAACTTGAGGTCGATAATAGTTCTAACCAAATGAAAATGTGAGTCAGGCACAAAAGATAATCCCCTAGACAGGAAGTCAACCAAATCAGAGTCTATATCAAAGGATGTAAAACTGTATATTTTAAAGTCACCCTTAGAGTCCATTAAAATCAATAGGTCAGTAAAACGACTCATCATCTCCTGTGCTGTGTTCTCCGATTCCTGGAGTTGATCTAGTTGTTCTTCCCTTGACCATTGGTTTGTCTGGTTCTCTTGTTCCTGGGAAAACCCTGTTGGTTGTCATTAGAATTTTGGCCATTACTCTCAATAACCCCCTGAGGGGGCTGGTTGTTATTACTAACGTTATTGACCTTTCTATTCCCATTCCCATTTGTATTACTAAGTAACCTTTCACTTCGATGAAGTGGCAGAGCCTCAGCATACTGATTGTCCGAGCTGTCCTGAATGTCATTATCTTGGTCATCTGCCAAACCAGATGATCCAGCATTAATGTTCCCCAGAGAGCCAGTGTTTTGTAATCTATTAAGAAATGGTGGAGGCCGAGGATAGGCTTTATTGGCCGCGTATTCTTGTATGTCCCTATTGATCTTTTTTCTCTTGTTATTAGTTAACTTAATCATGGTGGCTTCTATACTAGAAAAGATACGGAAGTATTCATATTTATACCTTTAAAATTCCCCGTCATCCTTAATAGTATTTTCCAACAGTTCCAATTCGATTTTAAGGCTATCATTCTCCTTCTGATATTGTAAAATCAACATGCTCATAAATTCAAACCCTTGCTTGTCAAACAGGGCTAAAAGGTCATTATGAAACTGAGAACATTCAACTAGCCCCACTGGAAAATGCCATTGCCGCAAACCTTTTGGGACCAGCTTTTTAGCTAGGAATTCCTGAAGGTATGAAATTTCAAGTTGCAGTTTCCTGCACTTAAAAAGTTTTTGGTCGAAGGAACTAATAAGGTTAACTATGTTACTTACTACACCTTGAGTTCCTTCATGTCCATCATTGCCAGTCTCGTTGTTGAAAAAATTAGTGTGGCTTAAAAAACGGCCAATTGTAGGACACGCAACCCCTGTTGAATTAGTGGAAATGTTCCCCTGGGTGTTGTTGTTTACAAAATCCAATCTCGGAACTTGCCCAGGCTGAAAATCCACAGATGTAGAGTTAAGCACCAACGTTGAATTTCCAGCTTGAGCAGAAACCATGGTACTTGCCAGCATACGATTGGGTGCCTCCGGAAAAACTGGTGCAGGTAAGACACCAGTGTGGCCTCTTAAAGGAGCAGTACCAGCTGTCATTTGGAATGCATCCATACGCTGTGTTAAATTATCCATACGACTCATGACTAACCTCAATAGAGTCGTCAAATTGCCTTCAGCATTCACCTCATTGGCAGTACTTGTGTCCTGTAATAGGTTCTCTTCATTTCCATGATACTGGGAAAACAGCGAACTTTGGGGTGACGTTCCTGAAACCCTCATTTCAAATTAAACTTCGCGGCCAACAAAAGACACAAACATTAACAAACACTTAAGAGATGTTTAAATAGATTTTAAATGTAAGTTTTGGTGAATGAAAGTCTAATTTATTTACGTTTTAGCTATTGAGTTTTGTTTTTATGTAATATATTGCAAGTGTGGTTTCTGTAGAGTAAAAGATTTCTCAGCATTTGATTTTAACATTAATTAAATTGGACCCAATTAAGGTTGATTGTCTAATTAATAAGGGTATATAAATGCACTAGGAATTGTTTGTTAATGTTTGTCTGATGAAGGAGAGACACTGTGCCCTCCGAAAGCATTTTGCTAATAATAAAACAGTCTCCAGGATTCATGAAGCTCGGCGCAAGGCCGGTGTAAGGCTTGCGCCGGCGGTGCAGTGAATAGTCGGCATAGCAGCGCCATATGCATAGTAATGAGTGCGCGCCGCAACCACAGACACGTGCGTAGGGCACGTGAGCAAGCCCAAGTAGGATGCGTCCGGAGGCGTGGCCAAGCCGGCAGGCGATGAGCAACCTAAAGTGCTGACTTCCACAGGCCGCCCGTAATAGTAACCGCACCAGCCAGGGCCCATGGAGAATGAAATGTACGCAGACTATGCAACATAGTACCCGTCCCAACAAAACGGAGAACCAAACATCAACCCACGAAGCCCTAAGTGTACCCGTCCAAGGAACAAAGGATACACGTAATACCGTGTCCGTCCAGCAATGCACTGTCAGTGGGCATACCCAGTGAAGGTGTACCGCAGCATGTCAGCGCACCGCACCGACATAGAAGTAGCGACATGGGCATGGTCACCAGCAGTAGTGAGAGTACACAGCCGAGTAGCCGTGTCGATATAACAACAAGAAGGAAACAAGATACCCTAAACACAGGCAAACATGTGCATAGCAACATGTACCACACCCAGCAACGTGCTCGTCGCATACACATAGGACGGCATATGTCTAAGCGTAATATCCAGAAGCAGAACTCATGCATGCAAATGTAATACCCAATAGCCCCGTCATAGCATGTAACCCATACCCATGTACGACCGTGCACCCAACCCAGCTAGCAGCCTTGCGCAGCTACACCCTACACACAATGGGCATACCTGAAATGTGGTAAGAAGTATTGTCTTAGGCAGTGCCATGCGGGCAAATATGTACCCCACATGTTAACAACCCACCTCAGGTACAGCTATCCAAATGGCTGCATGTGAATGTGTCGGCAGAATGTGTACATCCCGCATGTGGTATGGACCTGTCAAAACCCCATAGGCGTGCACACGCCACGGTGCACATAACTGTACACATCTGGACAAGGCGGTATGTTCAGCCACCGTACCGATGATTAGCTATGCAGACATGTCAAACACAACACATATAGCGGAACATCTGCCTACCAAATAGGACGCCCTAACAGGGTGCCACAGGCACAGAAGGGGAAGGTGGGACATCACATGTTGAGAGTAGCGTTGCCGGACGGCCAAACACCCACGGCCAATGCAAAGGACGGAATAACATGCATATGCCTGGATGGATGGGTATGTCATAACATGGGAATAGGCCAAGCCATCCACCATAATAGCCATGTGTACCACATACAAACAGCCAGTAACACGCAGTAGTAATGCATGAAGGCATACACGACTGTGGGAATAGCACAAGACATATGGCACGTGCCAAGTGTAGATGCATGACACAAAAGTCCAGGATGGGGCCCCCTGCAAAGAGGAACATGTGCCAACCCCACCTCCCACAGATGTACCGGCAGTGAAAACACATGCCAAACACACACCAACACTACCGTCCATCCCACGACAGCAACGGAGGCTGGTCAAAGACCACCATGACGCGCGCATAAACAGGGACACGTGTAACCGTTGCCTTAACACCCCCCCGTAGGCCAAAGAATAATAGAATGGACATATGCATGTAATGCTGTGAAGGATGTGTGGTAGTCCTCAGTATCACAGAGGTAGGTACACAGATACACTGTAATCAACCATGACGTATGTGCACTGTAGACAGCATACCTGCAGGTAATACAGAGTTCAATCACGTGCCACAGAAATATACACATGAGAAAGAGGATAGGGGATCGACAAGTGTGAATGGGACAAACTATGAACATAGGTTCATAGGTCCATAGGTACAGAGTAGGCTATCTACCCAAGGGCAGCCATAACCCTAGGCCATAGTTAGGTTTCCTTTGCCAACCCTCCGGTCCAGAGATAAAATGCTTATTATATTGCTGTACCTCTGTCAAGCAGTGACAATGATGTAATCCCTGGGGTATATCTGCAATCCCCCATCCAACGGACAAGATCCCCCTCGAACAAGGCTAGCAAGGTTCACTGCCTCACATGTACTGTGATGTAGATCCACAGCATAGTGAGTGTCTGGGTGATGTATGTGTCACTCCAACACATCCTATTAATGAACGTGTCAAGGTTCACGTCACCTGCCCTTGTGGTTCCGAGGGATGTAGATCCAGTAGGTGAAGCATAGTCATCAAATATGGGTCGACATGGCCTCGTATGTCAGGCACAGGTCAACACTGAACAAGAGGTATGTGACTGAATGGAGCAGGAGTCCTTACAGTGGGGCAGCATAACACAAATCCCTGACACCCTGCATCTGTCTGACGATTAACCTATGGGGCCTTCCCAGCTGCTGTAGGTGTCGGGTCAGATACCTTCCGAATGGGGCAATGTACTCAATCATAGGTGTAACAAGTAATGAGTACAAGGAGACGATGACCTACCCTGATCTAGATGTGAATCCCTGCACGATCAGGTGGGCAATGTAGACGTTCTACCGAACCACGATAGCAACGTGTGTGTAGAACGAATGGTGACTGACAACCTGGGTCCCCAGATCCCTGGTAATTCCCCCCGTGCTCAGTGGACTGCCACCCATATGCCGGACAGGGGTGACCTCATTCTTCCCGACGGGTATGACTATGCATTACCTGGCATTTAGCTGTAGGCCATGTCCCTGACAGCAGATATCCATATCTGGGAGGCCCCTTTGAAGGATATCTGTGTCAGATGTCCATCCCACTATGGCACCCGGTTCGCAGTCATCTACAAACAATGTCAGCCATAACACCCCTGTGTGTGCTTGTACTGTGGAAATGTATATGTAGAAAAAGAGTGGACCCAGGGCAGAGCCCCGTGGGACACCGCCTGTGACAGGCAGTAAGTCCGACATGCTGCCAGCAACTATGACCGTGTGGGTTGTGTCACCTAGCCAGTTTGCAACCCATCCCGCGATGTACGTGTTCACATCCAAGCCGATGGGTTTATCAATGATACACGAGGGGGGTATTGTGTTGAAGGCCTTTGCCAGGTCGAGGTAGGCTGTATGGACTGCATGACCCTCATCAATGGCCTCGGTGACTGTCCCTAAAACGTCAACCAGGATTTAAATGCATGAACCGCCCCTGACCAAGCCAAACTGGGTTGGATGCAAAGTATGCAGGTCCCCTATGTCGTCATCTACGGGCCGCAGTATGATCCCTTCCCATGTCTTTGCAGATAAGTCTTCTCATGGTAATGGGACGGTAATAACCAGGGTCAGTGGAGGCACTGGCCCTGTGAAGTGGGACTACAGTCACCGTGCGCCACAACTTGGGTACGTTACCCGAGGTGAGGCTAAGAATAAACAGCTGTCCTAACTGTGGGTCTAATTCCTCAATGGGATCGCGGAGTACACAGTCGGGACACCAGCTGGTCCCATGGATGCTGTGTTCACTACCCTGGAGAGCATGTCCCACCCGTGCGTTACAGAACATTCAGGGACCACAAACCGCTGGTACAGACATCTCTCCATGTGGGGGGGAGGGGGTGGAGATGTCTTCACCGAACCTGTCAGCCCGTATGTTGGCAATGTGTGTATGTTCAGTAAACTCCACATCATTGTGAACCCAGTCAGAGCATATGTGTGAGTTACCTCCCAGGTGTCCAGCATAGCAAATGAAGGCCGTATGATTGTCTGCCGAGTCCTTGGAGATATATCTGTGGAACCTGCCCCGGACTATGTCATGACAGCCTGTGGCTCTTCACATATAATGAGCAAGGGTGTCATACCTCACAAGGTGTCTGCTCTGCCTTGTAGTAGCCACCTCCTCTCATTGTCCAGCTTGTGTATGGCTGGGGTACACCACACTGGATGCTTGGCATTGGTACAATGAACCACAGTTGGGTAAGGGAATGCCTGATCCATGCAGTCCTGTAGGTGCCGGTAGAAGGCATATGTAAGTGATGCAGTGGCTTGAGTAATGTTGACCACTGGCTCAGGGTCCTTAAAGGAGACCACAGTAGTGTTCAGAATTGTGAATTCGGCCTTTGAGAAAGCCATGTGTATGGTAACCGGCAACACCCACAGCAACGTATGTCAATAGCAGAAGCCATTGTCCAAATAACATAGATTAACATCAGTATTACAATATGTATTATTATACATGTATTGACACGTGTCTGCTAATTACACTTGCAAATGGCCGGTAAGACCGGGCCAAAGTGCTCGTGATTTACCTGTTATGGTGGTGTCATTCTGACAATAAAGTGGCGATACTTCCCTACTGGGACCTCTGGGGATTAATTAAAGCGGTTGTTAACCTGCATCATTGGATGTACACCATTTGGTTCCGGTTTTGGAAAACCTGGTTTCCGTAGCACTACACACTATGGGTAGTCAAGCAGACATCCGCGATTGGTGAACATACAGCAGCAGTCAAAACCACTGGCCACATGGACACAGTCCGACAAGCTCTACACTTTACATATGCACATTGGTGTCCATTGTAGGACCCAAAAATTGTCCCGTACGGAATACCTGCCAGCCTTCATCGTCCAACCAGGAGAAGCGACAGTCATGACCACGGCACAGCTAGACATATGCACCACCAGCGTGTTTAATGTTGATGACAAGTGTCCATGAAATGCAGGACATATGCACAGAAATCCCCAGAGTTCCGAGTCCATAGAAGTGCGTCCACATCCCAGTCCTGCACACATGAAGGATGTGTAATGGGTACTGTCGAGTGTTGCAGCCAAGGGATCCTGGGTATGTAGAAACAAGGCTCGGTGTTGTTTGGCAGATAATCCGTCGTCCCGCCCCGTGGGAGGGATGTGGGCGTAGCACCTGCCTTACTCCCCACTAATAATGTAAAGCATCCACCGGAGAATGCTAAATGCAGGTGTGAAATGTGTACAGCCCTATACCAGTGTCCAGTAGGCAATTCTCATGGATGGACAAGCGTACGACTAAGATGGCACCGATAACTGCAAACCCTGTGGAATTACACAGCCGCAGTAAGGCATAACACAGGAAATACACATAGGGACTACAGTTGACATTCCCCATACAAAGTTGGACCGCCGTGCGAACACCGGCGTACACAGCACTCAATCTGCCAGTAACAAAATGGGGATCACTCGCTACTATACTGTGGAACAGATGGGCGACCTGTGGAACACATACTAATGGCACACCAACAACGTCAACTAGGATATGTAAACTATGGCGTTCCCACCTATAAAGAAAACATGCTTCAATGAATACATAGGGGATCAACATGTTCTGGTGGTGTTATGTTGAAAACACAGTGACGGATATTTCCTATTGGGACGTCTGAGGTTTATTTAAAGCAGTTGCTAACCTGCATCTTTGGATGTACACCATTTGTTCTCAGTTCTAAAACACCTGGTTTACGTAGCACCACATAGAATGGGTAGTCAAACAGACATCCGCGATTGGGGAACATACAGCAGCAGTCAAAACCACTGGCCAGTTGGACACAGTCCAGCAA
The DNA here is from genome assembly GCF_019279795.1 of Protopterus annectens. NCBI lineage: Eukaryota > Metazoa > Chordata > Ceratodontiformes > Protopteridae > Protopterus > Protopterus annectens. The sequence continues at coordinate 633,646,809 of NC_056735.1, read as the reverse complement.
CATCTAACTTTACATATGCACATTGTTGTCCATTGTAGGACCCAAAAATTTATCCTAACAGAATTCCATCCAGCCGTTACCGTCCACCAGATGATGCGATAGCCGTGACTACGGCACAGTTAGACATATGCACCACCAGCGTGTTTAAGGTTGATGACAGGTGTCCATGAAATGCAGGACATATGAACAGAAATCCCCAGATCGACGTGTCCATACATGCGTCCACATCCCAGTCCCGCACATGAAGGATGTGTAATGGGTACTGTCGAGGGTTGCAGCCATGGGATCTTGGGTATGCAGAAATAGGGCCCGGTGTTGTTTGGCAGATAATCCATTGTCCCGCCCCGTCGGAGGGATGTGGGTGTAGCACATGACCTACTCCCCACTAATAATGCAAAGCATCCACCGGATAATGCTAAATGCAGGTGTGGAATGTGTACAGGCCATAACAGTGTCCAGTAGGCAATCCCCATGGATGGACAAGCCTACGACCAGGATGGCACCCATACCTGCAAGCCCGGTGGAATTACACAGCTGCAGTAAGGCATAACACAGGAAATGCAGATGGCAACTACAGTAGACACTCCCCATAGAAATCCAGACCGCCGTGCAAATACTGGCGTACACAGCACTCAATCTGCCAGCAGCAACATGGGGATTACTCGCTGCCATACTGCGGAACAAATGGGCGACCTGTGGAACACATACCAATGGCACACCAACAACGTCAACTAGGAAGGTCATAGGATGTTTAAACACTGGCATTCCCGCTTATAAAGAACATCCTTCAATGAATTAATAGGGTCTACATGTTCTGGCTGTGTTATATTGACAATACAGTGGTGTATATGTCCTACTGGGCCTTCTGAGGATTACTTAAAGCAGTTGCCAACCTGCAGCATTAGATTAACACCATTTGGGTTAATCGTAGTAAAACATGGGTTTCGTAGCACAACATAATATGGGTAGTCAAACACACATCCGCGATTGGGGAACATACAGCAGCGGTCAAAACCACTGGCCAGATGGACACAGTCCAACATGTTCTACACTTTACATATGCACATTGGTGTCCATTGTAGGACCCCAAAAATGTATCCGTATGCAATGTCAACCGGCTGCGATCGAGAGACCCAGATGAAGTGACAGCCGTGACTACGGCACAGCTACATATATGCACCACCAGTGTGTTCAAGGTTGATGACAACTGTCCATGAAATGCAGGACATATGCACAGAAATCCCCAGATTGTCGAGTCCATAGAAGTGCATCCACATCCCATTCCCACACACATGGAGGATGTGCAATGGGTACTGTCGAGGGTTGCAGCCATGGGATTGTGGGTATGCAGAAATGGGTCTCGGTGTTGATTGGCAGATGATCCGTTGTCCCGCCCCGTGTGAGGGATGTGGGTATAGCATATGCGTTACTCCTCACTAATAATGCAAATCATCCACCGGAGAATGCTAAATGCAGCTGTGAAATGTGTACAGCCCTATACCAGTGTCCATTAGGCAGTTCCCATGGATGGACAAATGTACGGCCAAGATGGCACCCATAACTGCAAACCTGGTGGAATCACACAGATGTAGTAAGGCATAACACAGGGAATACAGATAGGGACTACAGTAGAGACTCCACATACAAAGTCAGACCGCCGTGCGAATACCGGCGTACACAGCACTCAATCTGCCAGCAAGAGAATGGGGATCACTCGCTTCCATACCGCGGAACAAATGGGCGACCTGCGGAACACATACTAATGGCACACCAACAACGTCAACTAGGAAGGTTATTGGATGGTTAAGCTATGGCGTACCACATATAAAGAACATCCTTCAATGAATTAATAGGATCTACATGTTTTGGTCGTGTTAATTTGACAATACAGAGGCGGGAATGTCCCAATGGGATATCTGCGGATTAGTTAAAGCAATTGTTAGCCTGCATCACTGGAATTACACCATTTGGGTTCAGTGGTGAAAAACCCGGTTTACGTAGCACTACATAATATGGGTACTCAAACAGACATCTGTGATTGCTGATCATACAGCAGCAGTCAAACCCACTGGCCAGATGGACACAGTTAAACAAGTTCTACACTTTACATATGCACATTGATGTCCATTGTAGGACCCAAAAATTTATCCGTACGCAATGTCAACCTGCTGCGATCAGGAGACCCAGATGAAGTGACAGCCGTGACTACGGCACAGCTACATATATGCACCACCAGCGTGTTCAAGGTTGATGACAAGTGTCCATGAAATGCAGGACATATGAATAGGACTCCCCAGGTTGCCGAGTCCATAGACGTGCGTCCACATCCCATTCCCGCACACATGAAGGATGTGCAATGGGTACCGTCGAGGGTTGCAGACATGGGATCGTGGGTATGCAGAAATGGGGCTCGGTGTTGATTGGCAGATAATCCGTCGTCCCGCCCCGTGGGAGGGATGTGGGTATAGCACATGCGTTACTCCCCACTAATAATGCAAATCATCCACCGGAGAATGCTAAATGCAGCTGTGAAATGTGTACAGCCCTATACCAGTGTCCAGTAGGCAATTCCCATGGACGGACAAACGTACGACCAAGATGGTCACCCATAACTGCAAACCCGGTGTAATTCCACAGCTGCAGTAAGGCATAACACAGAAAATACAGATAGGGACCACAGTACACACCCCCCATACAAAGCCAGACCAGCGTGCGAATACCGGCGTAGACAGCACTCAATCTGCCAGCAAGAAAATGGGGTTCACTCGCTTCCATACTGCGGAACAAATGGGCGATCTGCAGAACACATACTAATGGCACACCAACAACGTCAACTAGGAAGGTTATAGGATGGTTAAGCTATGGCGTACCCACATATAAAGAACATCCTTCAATGAATTAATAGGATCCACATGTCATGGTGGTGTTATTTTGACAATACAGTGGCGGATATTTCGTATTGTGACTTCTGAGGATTATGTAAAGCAGTTGCTAACCTGCATCTTTGGATGTACACCATTCGGTTTCAGGTTTGAAAGACCTGGATGTCGTAGCACTACATAATATGTGTAGTCAAACACACATCCGCGATTGGGGAACATACAGCAGCAGTCAAACCCACTGGCCAGATGGACACAGTCCAACAGGTTCTACACTTTACATATGCACATTGATGTCCATTGTAGGACCCAAAAATTTAACCCTATGCAATAGAAACTTGATGGAGTGAGCGACGCTGAAGGAGTAACAGCCGTGACTACGGCACAGTTAGACATATGCACCACCAGCGTGTTTAAGGTTGATGACAGGTGTCCATGAAATGCAGGACATATGAGCAGAAATACCCATATGGCCGAGTCCATAGATGTGCGTCCACATCTCAGTCCCGCACACATGAAGAATGTATAATGGGTACCGTCAAGGGCTGCAGCCATGGGATCGTGGGTATGCAGAAATGGGGCTCGGTGTTGTTTGGCAGATAATCCGTTGTCCCGCCCCGTGGGAGGGATGTGGGTATAGCACATGCCTTACCCCATACCAATAATGAAAATCATCCACTGGAAAATAAATGCAGCTGTGAAATGGGTACAGCCCTATACCAGTGTCCAGTAGGCATTTCCCAAGGATGGACAAACGTACGACCAAGATGGCAGCCATAACTGCAAACCTGGTGGAATTACACAGCTGTAGTAAGGCATAACACAGGGAATACAGATAGGGACTACAGTAGAGACTCCACATACAAAGCCAGACCGCCGTGCGAATACCGGCGTACACAGCACTCAATCTGCCAGCAAGGAAATGGGGATCACTCGCTACCATACCGTGGAACAAATGGGCGACCTGCGGAACACATACTAATGGCACACCAACAACGTCAACCAGGAAAGTCATAGGATCCTTAAACTATGGCGTTCACGCTTATAAAGAACATCCTTCAATGAATTAATAGGATCTACATGTTTTGGTTGTGTCATTTTGACAATACAGTGGCGGAAATTTCCTAATGGGACATCTGAGGATTAGTTAAAGCATTTCCTAGCCTGCATCATTGGATTTACACCATCCGGTTTCAGTTTAGAATAACCTGGTTAACGTAGCACTACATAATATGGGTAGCAAGCAGACATCCACGATTGGGGAACATACAGCAGCAGTCAAACCCACTGGCCAGATGGACACAGTCCAACAAGGTCTACACTGTACATATGCACAATGGTGTTCATAGTAGGACCCCAGAGATTCATCCGTATGCAATGTCAACCAGCTGCGATCGAGAGACCCAGAAGAACTGACAGCCATGACTACGGTACAGCCAGACATATGCACCCCCAGCGTGTTCAGGGTTGATGACAACTGTCCACGGAATGCAGGACATATGAACAGATATTCCCAGATTGTAGAGTCCATAGAGGTGCGTCCACATCCCATTCCCGCACACATGCCGGATGTGTAATGGGTACCGTCGAGGGTTGCAGCCATGGGATCCTGGGTATGCAGAAACGGGGCTCGGTGTTGTTTGGCAGATAATACGTTGTCCCGCACCGTGGGAGGGATGTGGGAGTAGCACGTGCCTTACTCCCCACTAATTGTGCAAAGCATCCACCGGCTAATGCTAAATGCAGGTGTGAAATGTGTACTGCTCCATACCAGTGTCCAGTAGGCAATCGCTAGGGATGGACAAGCGTAGGACCAAGATGGCACCCATAACTGCAAACCTGGTGGAATCACACAGCTGCAGTGAGGCATAACACAGGAAATACAGATAGGGACTACAGTAGACACTCCCCATACAAAGCCAGACCGCTGTGCGAATACGGCGTACACAGCACTCAATCTGCCAGCACCAAAATGGGGATCACACGCTTCCATACCGCGGAACAAATGGGTGACCTGTGGAACACATACCAATGGCACAATATCAACGTCAGCTAGGAAAGCCATACGATGGTCAAACTATGGCGTTCCCACCAATGAAGAACATCCTTCAGTGAATTAATAGGATTAATGTCAATTGACCATGGAATACACCTAATCAACATCAAAGACCCGCTGGCACCTTATGGCACACAAACCAAGTCACACATAGGTAGATGAAACAGTCAACATAGACATTTTGTCCACGACAGGTCACATATGGTATACAAAGGTTACTTCATAGACATGTAAGCGCTTTCACCCGTAGGCTCCGTGAGACTTACACATAACATAGAAGCATCCAGGCTTTAAATATCCCCCCTTACACTTCCATTTGTTACTTTCTATGCAAACAATGAACATGTAACCACAGCATAGAAAGCACAGACGCAATGTTAACTACACACACATATGTTAACATCTCAGAAAGCATCCTATTAACACATGTATTATATGATATTGTACTATGCCGAATACTCATCAATCAAAGATCTAACAATATATATAGAAGATATGCATAGCATATCACTGTAATACAGTGGTACAGAACTGAAAGAGTGGACAAATGTGTGTTAACTCTACATCTGTACCTAAACTACATTCCTGTTACGGGGGTTTGATCCACCTGCTTCTCAAAAGAGGCCTCATCAGTGTTCCATCGGTCAGCCCTGGTGTGTGGCCAACCCTCCACCTACTAATCCATCTAAATCCGCATTCTATAGCATACCTGATGAGGTCCCCCCTCTGGTATTATAACCTAGACGTCGTAAAACACCGAATGTAGACGTATGCCTTGTGATGTGCTCATAGCCGGCCGTAGGCATACGCCAATCCTGCGGCTGCCCAGGGCGCCACACTAGTAGGGCCACCTGTCTAGTAGGTGTGTCATGTAGGTATACCAAGATGGGGGCACCATGTGTTGTGGTGGTGGGCGCCATGGAGCCCTACAGCCTAGGGCAGCAGTCGATCTAAGGCCGCTGCCGTAGGAGGGGTAGTACGGTCTGCAGGTATGTGCAGACGTGCACATGAAACAGCGGTCCACAAGGATTACCCATAGTGGCGACACCTGCACAGATGGCTATAGCGGGACACACACACGGCCATGCATACAGCACAGGTAGACATACACACACCATAAATAGGCAAATACACACAAGGTGTATGGCGTGTACGGGTACAGTGTCAGTACAGCAAGGATAGCTGTCTGCCACGATATCCAGCAGATGTCTTTAGGGTGTTCTGGAATACGGACAGTGCATGGACAATGAGTGGATATGCAACGTACCACAGTTCTATGTGTCAGCCGTGCAAATATGCGATACATGGGAAAGACAGCTGTCCATGCAAGAGCAGCACTATGGGCACAACATAGGTACATAGATATACAATGACAGAGATACAGACGGACACATGTGGCAGGCCCGTGAGTGTAATGTACACAGCACCACCCCACCACACCATAGCAGGGTGCACGTGGAGAACACGCTACGGAGGTCGCCAACCACAGCAGGCACACAAGCAGTACACGAGCTGCGTCTCACCATCCACAAACACAGGGATGGCGGCAGGATATGAGTGTTCTGCGGAAACCTCAAAGCCATACCCTATGAACCCATGCAGCTGGGAGCATGGACACACACACACATGTGGCAGGCATGGTGATTGACCACACCCCCACATACCCAACCGCACAAAAGTATGACACAGGTATGGAATGCGCTACGTGGACCACCGAACACACCACCGTCAGAGGCACATGTACAGGTGGGTGACAACATCCGTAAAGGAATGGCCGCTGATAGCCAAGGTATGTGTTGCGAAGCGTCTAAAAGCATGTTCATCTGCAGAGGCAGCTGGAAACACACACACACACAGGGAAGGGCCAAGAGTCGAACCTACGCCTACCTACATGAACTCACTACAGCATGAAGCATTTACAGAATGCGCTACCGAGATTACTGAGCACAGCGCTGTCAGAGGCATACTTCTAGGCGGGTGACATCACCCGTATGAGAATAGCTGGCAATAGCCAAGGTATGTGTTGCGAAGCGTCTAAAAGCATGTTCATCTGCAGAGGCAGCTGGAAACACACACAAACACACACACACAGGGAAGGGCCGAGAGTTGAACCTACGCCTACCTACATGAACTCACTACAGCATGAAGCATTTACAGAACGCGCTACCGAGATTACTGGGCACAGCGCTGTCAGAGGCATACTTCTAGGCGGGTGACATCACCCGTAAGAGAATAGCTGGCAATAGCCAAGGTATGTGTTGCGAAGCGTCTAAAAGCATGTTCATCTGCAGAGGCAGCTGGAAACACACACACACACACACACAGGGAAGGGCCGAGAGTCGAACCTATGCCTACCTACATGAACTCACTACAGCATGAAGCATTTACAGAACGCGCTACCGAGATTACTGGGCACAGCGCTGTCAGAGGCATACTTCTAGGCGGGTGACATCACCCATAAGAGAATAGCTGGCAATAGCCAAGGTATGTGTTGCGAAGCGTCTAAAAGCATGTTCATCTGCAGAGGCAGCTGGAAACACACACACACACACACACACACACACACACACACAGGGAAGGGCCGAGAGTCGAACCTACACCTACCTACATGAACTCACTACAGCATGAAGCATTTACAGAACGCTACCGAGATTACTGAGCACAGCGCTGTCAGAGGCATACTTCTAGGCGGGTGACATCACCCGTAAGAGAATAGCTGGCAATAGCCAAGGTATGTGTTGTGAAGTGTCTAAAAGCATGTTCATCTGCAGAGGCAGCTGGAAACACACACACACACAGGGAAGGGCCGAGAGTCGAACCTACGCCTACCTACATGAACTCACTACAGCATGAAGCATTTACAGAATGCGCTACCGAGATTACTGAGCACAGCGCTGTCAGAGGCATACTTCTAGGTGGGTGACATCACCCGTAAGAGAATAGCTGGCAATAGCCAAGGTATGTGTTGCGAAGCGTCTAAAAGCATGTTCATCTGCAGAGGCAGCTGGAAACACACACACACACACAGGGAAGGGCCGAGAGTCGAACCTACGCCTACCTACATGAACTCACTACAGCATGAAGCATTTACAGAACGTGCTACCGAGATTACTGAGCACAGCGCTGTCAGAGGCATACTTCTAGGCGGGTGACATCACCCGTAAGAGAATAGCTGGCAATAGCCAAGGTATGTGTTGCGAAGCGTCTAAAAGCATGTTCATCTGCAGAGGCAGCTGGAAACACACACACACACACAGGGAAGGGCCGGGAGTCGAACCTACGCCTACCTACATGAACTCACTACAGCATGAAGCATTTACAGAACGCTACCGAGATTACTGAGCACAGCGCGCTGTCAGAGGCATACTTCTAGGCGGGTGACATCACCCGTAAGAGAATAGCTGGCAATAGCCAAGGTATGTGTTGCGAAGCGTCTAAAAGCATGTTCATCTGCAGAGGCAGCTGGAAACACACACACACAGGGAAGGGCCGAGAGTCGAACCTACGCCTACCTACATGAACTCACTACAGCATGAAGCATTTACAGAACGCTACCGAGATTACTGAGCACAGTGCTGTCAGAGGCATACTTCTAGGCGGGTGACATCACCCGTAAGAGAATAGCTGGCAATAGCCAAGGTATGTGTTGCGAAGCGTCTAAAAGCATGTTCATCTGCAGAGGCAGCTGGAAACACACACACACACACACACACACAGGGAAGGGCCGAGAGTCGAACCTATGCCTACCTACATGAACTCACTACAGCATGAAGCATTTACAGAACGCTACCGAGATTACTGAGCACAGCGCTGTCAGAGGCATACTTCTAGGCGGGTGACATCACCTGTAAGAGAATAGCTGGCAATAGCCAAGGTATGTGTTGCGAAGCGTCTAAAAGCATGTTCATCTGCAGAGGCAGCTGGAAACACACACACACACAGGGAAGGGCCGAGAGTCGAACCTACGCCTACCTACATGAACTCACTACAGCATGAAGCATTTACAGAGCGCTACCGAGATTACTGAGCACAGCGCTGTCAGAGGCATACTTCTAGGCGGGTGACATCACCCGTAAGAGAATAGCTGGCAATAGCCAAGGTATGTGTTGCGAAGCGTCTAAAAGCATGTTCATCTGCAGAGGCAGCTGGAAACACACACACACACACACACACAGGGAAGGGCCGAGAGTCGAACCTACGCCTACCTACATGAACTCACTACAGCATGAAGCATTTACAGAACGCGCTACCGGGATTACTGAGCACAGCACTGTCAGGAGGCATACCCCTAGGTGGGTGGTATCATCTGCAGTGGCAATGCGGCCGATAGGGAATGAAGACAGAGTGCGCAGTCACACAGCCTGTTACCATCCCAAGGTGGCCATACAGTAACACGGTAGTGCTGCAGTCGGGAATACCAAATAACTACGGAGCAGTACATCACGACATGAATACGGGATGCACCACATGACAGTATACCCTATGAGAGGGCATCCGGCGTGCAGGATGTAGGCAGCCAATGTGGCATGACAGCCACATATGAGTCACCTGGATGGTCACCATGGCTATGCAGGATGTCATTGGCCATGGCTACACGCCTAGTAGCAGACATCGGTGCCGACTGTCGTGTGTACCCCCGACAGGTGTACTGGCCATGCCTCTCACACCTAGCAGTTGCAAAGGGGAGACAGACATACTCACGGGGTATCAACACAGTCGGGCGCGGTGTGCACTGTACTGTGTGTCCATCTACACAGCTGCTTACTGGGCATGCTCAGACACTTAGAATCAGCACAATGCAGACATGCATACACATGGGGCGACGGCATGGGAGGCAGACTGTGGACCGTCGTGTGTGTCCAGCCACACAACAGCAACCCGGCCATGCCACAGACGTGGCAGTTGCGAAGGGGAAACAGGCATGCACCCGGGGTATCAATGCAGTCGGGCGCGGTGTGCACTGTACTGTGTGTCTATCTACACAGCTGCTCACTGGGCATGCTCAGACACTTAGAATCGGCACAGTGCAGACATGCATACACATGGGGCGACGGCATGGGAGGCAGACTGTGGACCATCGTGTGTGTCCAGCCACACAACAGCGACCCGGCCATGCTCACACACGTAGTATGTGCTACGCGCCGTCCGGCATGCAGACGGAGTGCACACACCGCAAGTCACGGCCAGGTAAACCCATACACACGTGCAGGGTGGACACACATGCAGTCACACGTACACACACAGATGACAGCACAGGCTGCAGGCTGAACATGTACACACCGAAGTGAACACTGTAGCTGCTATGCCAGCACCATGTTATCGGTGCAGCAGTATGCCTCACGGTCCAGAAACTGCATGTGACATATGTCCAGAAGACTATGTGGCGGTGTACGTCCGTCGTGCAGAGTACACATGTACTATCAATGATCCCACAGGTGTGATGTAGTTCACCCGTACCGGTATACACGGACAGGCGTGCTCCACACATGCCACGGGCCTGACACAGGTATGACACATGACTGCAGCTGTACCACAGTGAAACAATGTCCGGATATGTCACATATGTGGTTTCCAGGCTGTGTGCATGGACTGCACGCAGGACACATACGAAGCCTGTGATGTACCACATGCATGACACAGGCGTATGCGGTAATACACACACGAAGGGAAGGCGGACACATGTCTGTGGTATGCACCCCCTACAGGGTGTGGCGGTGTTCACAGGGACACATACCCTTGTACAGTTTGCCTGTGACAGCTGTGATACCAAACCACAGTCCATGTTCCATGCATGTTGACACACATGTCACAACGTAGCAATGCATACACACATGGCAACAGGGGATACATGTGACACATGTACTGTGCACGGTGCAGCCATGCAGGGGCAGTGTCTGGTGTCCGTAACACAGTTGCAACCCCCTCCCACATGCATACCCATCATGGGGGCCGTCATATGGTGGCATAGTAACAGCACGCATGGCAGTCTGTGTGTACACCATTTGTTTAAACACCTGTCCACATGCATGTGTGCAGGTGCTGGTCACAGGTGTGTCACACACCGTCCTACCCTGCCATGTGCATACAGTCTGCTATGTCACCTTTACATGACAGCGCTGCCATGATGCATACCCATCGGCCATGCGGGTTCAACCATATGTCACATTGCCACTGTAACCCCTACCACCACCCAAGTGCAGATATTGGCACAGCTGCCAGATACAGTGGTAGTACGCAGGATGCACCACATACCGCTGCACGCCTGCACAAATCCCATGTAGCAGGTGTGGCATTCCCAGCACCAACATGTGTGCAGGAATGTGTGCCCATGTATGCCACAGATCGGGGGAACTATGTGCCACGTGCCACACATCACTGTACACCATGGTAGAGCTCTGTACCTACCTCAGTGTGGGGTGCACCGATGTGGATGGTGTAGTACATGCAACACGTCATCCCTCCGTGTAGACATGTGTGGCCACCACCATGTCGGTGTGTCGACATGTGTGTATGTCTGCTGCCTGTTGAGAGGGTGTATGCAGATATTGTGTTGTGACTGGACACTGACCACACAGGGTGAACATCCCGTAGTGATGCTGCATTGTACAGCCCTGTCATTTCCATACCTGTGAGCCTTACTGGCGACCTGTGCAAGACCACCCCCTGTGACATGGCGCGTCGGTGCATTGTCTTGTGAGGGTGCCGACCACACAGACAGGTGTCCCCATCTGCACACAATGGTGTGTGTGCCATAGAGGTGTACGCCCCGTGAATGCGGGAATATTCCTATACCGGTACAGCATCCGACTGTCGAACACTGTGCACCACAGCTGACAGGTGACACCTGCGGTCAGTAGCCAGCACACTGCGTACGACACCTGCAGAATGTCACCATACCTGTACTGTGTCATGCCATGTATGTGATGTCTCTGTCCACCGTAGCCTGTGGCACCGACCACAGGCGTCAGGTGCAGTATATGTATGGACATGTGCGTCATGTACCGTGTAAGCAACGTTACACTGTATCTGGCTCCGTGCTCTGCAGGTTTATGTGTATGACCTCTCTTCTTGCAATCCTGACTGACTGTTCTCTACATCACAAAAGCTCTGCACCTGCTCCCATAGTATTCCCACATAGATAAAGTACATGTATACTCAATGGAGTACTACACTGTCCTAGAATCCCCTTGTGTGCCCACTTCCCTATAGGTGCCTTCTGACCCGGTTACACAGCCAATGCATTCACATCCTCTGGCATGTCGACGGGTCAATTGCTAGCGACCTCTCCTGTTCAGATGGTGAATCTGGGCGTCCTGGCCACTGTTACAGGTGCCTCATGGACATGGACAAGCCGCACCTCCCCCAATGAACATAATACATGTGACAGACGCAACTATATAGCCAGACAGGGGTCTCCAACCATGACCGGCAAGACCACGCGGGAGGGGAAGGACACAATGCACACCACATACCCAGTGTCACATGTGACTATCGCAAATGCTAATCAAACACATGAACACACTAAGACATACCTGGAGGCACTGTAGGACATGTCACGAACCTAACGAGCCCTCTGAAGCAGACACACAAGCTACTGCCTCCACAAGACATAGGACATGCAACACATAGTTCTCAACGTCAGTGTGCTAACCTGGCAGAGCCCCAAAGGTGACACACACACTGCCAGACACACCTGTAATGGGTGACGCCACTGCCAGACACACCGACGTCCCACCCACCATACTGAACAAGGGAATGATCACAGTAGGCTGCCGCCAGGCGCTGGAATACACCACATAACACACGCACTCAGGTCACTCCGCAGCATGTACAGGTATGACGCGGTCATTGCCCATGCTGGTGTCAATGACTGGTGGCATACCACCCTGGGATACATTACAGGAGACATAGAGGGCCACTCAGATTGTGTAGCCCAGGCCGGCATGTCCCTGACCCTGGGCAGTACCCCACCCTCATCAAGTATGATGCCACTATACTGGCTCAATGTGGTCACCCTTGATAATGTGCCTGGTTACCGGTGTCAGTCTGAGGGGATCCGGATTCCTCTTACCTGGGATGACATGCTTGGCACGCCAGGCCCTTCGCATGGTATGGCTGGCAGCTGTCGCCCCTGGTCTTCAAGGGTTTGGCGAAGGCACCTGCCACCCCCACAGTGCTCACTGCAGGCACGGCTGGAATGATAAACCTACCATCCTACACTACAAGCCTGGAGAACACACAGGATAATACAGCTCACTGCCAGTGGTCTACGGCCAAGCTGCACACCCTCAAATGCCCTCCTCAGTATGGAGGACATCGATGTCAGTGCTGTGACTGAAACATTGGTCAGGGCTGCTGAGAGCACCCCAGCACTGTCAGGTCATACCCCATATCACGCGTTCAAGACCATAACCCGGACATAACACAGGAGGAGGGGGAGTCCCCATTTCCATGACGGATGCACACACCTCCATGTTGGCAGAGATGCACGTAACAGCGGGGAATATCCAGGTGCAATTAACCATGGTTAGGACTGCCCTACAGTTTGTTGCATGCTACAGACCACCCTCCCAAACCCAGGATACCTGCACAGCCGTCCTGAAGACACTGGTGAGTGTGAATGCTCTCACAACACCGTAATATTGGGTGACATCAACCACCCATACATAGATCGAGAACATTACCCAGGACACAACACCCTACGCCAAAGGTCCCAGGTGTTCATACACCTGACTGCTGTGGAACACCCATGCACCATACCCACAAGGGGGGGACGTATACCATTTCTGATCATCACACATGGGGAGGATATGCTCCACACAGGATGTACATCCCTCAATGGTGACGTCAGACCGTATAGTGAATCCACTGGTAATCCGCATCCTGCACCCAACACCGGCATGGGAGACCAAAGTGACGTCCTCTCCACAGCGAACCACACACGTCATACGACCGGTGTGGTACCCTACAAGGCCTCTATGCCAGTGGTAAACACAGGCCACACTGCTGAAACCCTTACAAATGCCTTCTCTGAGCACCCCCAGGGATGTCTGCACCAAGCGATCATGATAACATCAGGACCTTGTCCACCAAAGGCAGGCACATGGTCTGGTGGACCCCAGCCATTGACAAACTGTACAACAACAGTTGGAGCTAATACATGACAGAGCAATATCAGTACCAGGGAAGGCATCACTGATTAATACCGGCGTTAACATACGATCACGCATACAATCATCCAAGGCCGCTTGTGGGAGTGGTACTGCAGAGGACACATAAGACAACCATAGGGCCTTCCTTAGCTGTGGTAGGGACATGGGTGGGAGCACACAGTCATGCCCGGAATTACTCCAGAATGGTACAATGATCACTGAACCCACAGACATTGTCAACAAACCAGTGGACATGTTCCATGCATACATCTACCCCCCCAAGAGGGGACGTATCCATCCCACCAGAGTCTAGCCTCTCAAACATCTCGTATGCCCAGGAGAGATCTGATATCTGTTAAGCGGTGAACACAGCACCAATGGGACCAGATGGTGTCCCTGGCTGTGTGCTACACAACCTCATTGAGGCCCTCGCCCCACACATAAGGCCGCTGTGTCATCTTAGGCTTACTACGGGCTAGGTCCCCGCTGGATGGCATACGGCAGCTGTGGTCCCACTACACCAGGGTAGTGCTCTTATGGACTGTAGACATCCCTGCCCTATCAGCTTGACAAGCCTTGTCTGCAAAGCTGTGGGGCGGTCCATACTGGAGCCCATAAGTACAGACAGTGGTGTACAGCCAATACCGGAACATACTCACATCGACTTAGTCAAGGGCAGATCCTGCCTCCCACACCTGCTCGACCTGTCCGGAGGGGTCACTAAGGCCATTGATGGGGGTACGTCGGTTTGCACAGACTACCATGACCTGGCGGGAGCGTTCAAAGAACACTACACGTGGGACTCATGGAAAGGCTCACCAGCGTACATGTGGAGACATATGTCACACAATGGATTGCCACCTGGATGGAGGTCACACCACACAGGGTTTGTGTTCCTGGTGCCATGTCAGACTCCAAGCTGGTCTCGAGTGGAGGCCCACAGGGCTCAGTCCTGGGCCCCCTCCTGTTCGGCATTCAACCTTCCAATGTGCATGCAAACATAGGGGGATTGTGGCAGACAAGGTATGCAGATGACTGCACACCGGCCACCATACTCAACACCCCATCAGACACGGACATCCACCTGGGGCCTCATAGAAATGGATAACTGGTGCCAGAGCCATGGCCTGATGCTACATGCCAGGGAAGGTGCAGACCTACCCAGTGGGAAGGACATGTTCGCCCCGACGTAACATGTAGGTGGTAATCCATTAAACATGGTGGACGTGTTCAGGGACATGGGTACCACACCTGTCGGTAACCTTTGTCGACACTCACAATACCAATGTGGTTGGGAAGACATTCCACTGTGGCCACCTGGTCAGGAAGGAAGCACATCCACATCAGGGGAGTTCATTGTACCCCTGTACTCTTCACACATCAGACCAATGATTGCGTACAACGCCACATCTGGGATGTACCTAACCTGACACCTGCAGCACTCGGAAGGACCACAAACGTTCCACAACACAGGGATAAAGTTGCTGAGACATGTGTCACATGCTGCCCGACCAAGGGGACTCCGGCTGTATACCTTCCCAGCACGTCTGCTCTGTGGTGATCTGTGCCTGACATACACGGCCATGTCCGACCTGGGTGACATGGACATATTCCACCTCCTAGGCTCCAAGCAAACACGGGCACAGAAGCAACTGACAGAAACCTCAACACGGACATAAATAGGACGTGCTGGGGGAACAGGGTCAACGCCCAGAGACCCCCTACAACATGGAAAGGATTCCCAGCCCATGTGAAGCAGAGCCCCTGACTGACTTTGTCCAAGAGTAATCCTGACGTGTGGATGTGTGATCGTAGGTATGCGCCAGGCATCATCTCTGTGTCACTGCTGGACAGAGGGACAGTGGACCGATGGATGTGGTATCCTCATCCTAAGGGGTGGTGACAGCCACACACACTCTGGCTAGGCTTACACATGCCGTAGGGCACATAGCCTGGTATGTACATATGCGCCTATGTACCTATGTAGGGGTCCATGCAGGTTGCGGGTACCTGTGGTATGCTGATATTGCCAGATGTGCCTGTGGGTACCCCACAGCTACATGTGGGGGACTGATAACAGTGCTCCCAGTAGGCACATGCAAGTACACCATAATTGGCATACAGGTTAACTGAACCAACATGGTGCTACACATGTAACCGCCACGCATACCGTGTACACAGATCAATGTATGCTGCACCTGCACTACATGGTATGTCTGCTGCATGATGTCAGTGCACGACCCACGTCACATACGCACCTGTCACCTGTCATACACAACCACTGCAACATACACATCGCGTACTATGCGGACACAGGTATCACATACACCTCTCACTATCTTGTCCACCCTGTGCATCAGAATATGTTTGCATAACCGTGCACCGATGGTGTGGATCACGGTGCTGCGGCAGAGGCTTCATCATATGCACAGGGTGATATGTGTGCCAGGGGCATAGGCTGTACCAATGGATGACATCATGTGTGTGTGTAAGGGCCTGTGCATTTACTGGGCATGACTGTGCAGAATGCATGTGGATGTGGTGGAGCCCTACAGTTGTGTCTGCTGTGTGTGGGTATGTGTGTACACAGTTCAGCCATCTGTGATGCCTACACGGGGTATACTTGGCAGCCCCAGACTGTACAGTGCAGGTTGTATGGCTCACTGTGTCCGCCTGCCACGTGACCCGTGCCTGCCTGGGGTCGCACAGGCACTACCGGGTGGAGGTATGGAGTGGCCACTCTCCGATGACACATGTCCGCTGGAACTGTGTCCACGCTGGGACCATCCAGGGCCACATCCACGTGGCCTGCTGTGTCCTGGTGTGGTTGGTGTAGCACCAGCTGCACTGCTGCTGCTGCCACCACTGTGTGAGTGGGCATGAGAGGTGGCACGCACACGTCGACCTGCACTAGGTGGTGTTGCTGGCCTACGGCCACGTGTCCTACGCCTCACCCCTACCAGGTGTTCCAGCACAGACAGCTCACGCTCGCGGATTGACATGCCTCGGTCGAGGATTCCAACCATCTTGCCTAATCTCCTATCCAGAACATCGGCAAGCTGCTGTTGAGCATTCACCAATGACTGGATGTTCTCATTTAAGGAACGGATTGCGGCCCTCTGCAGCCTCTGCCCTTCTTGGTTCTGCCGTTCGGCACGTGCCTGTGCCACCATTACAGTCTGAAACATGTGTCTGGTGATACCAGCTGCTGCACCCTGTACAGCAGGTGCATGTCTACCAGTGCTCCTCCTATGAGCAGCACCAGCCACATGCCTGTGTGGCACATCACCAGTCATTACACTGGCAACATGGTGTGTACCCGCACCTTCTGTAGCCACCACACATTCCTGCTCGGTGCCAACAGACGCTGACTGTCCTTCCTCTATGGGCAACGGTGATGTGGTATGTGTCGGCATCTGAACCGTGTGTGGAGATGAAGGGGACATAGGTGGGATGTTATCCAATGGCACAGCTTCTGCCCGTGACGACCCTGCCTGTGCCTCATGCACATGGTCATCACCGCTAGTATCTGTGGGGACACTAGCATCAGATGGACCGCAGGAGGGGAACGCACCTACAGCACCTGTGAATACAAAGACATACCGTAAGTTACATTACACACACGCAGACACACACACACAGACACACACACACACACACACACACACACACACACACACACACACACACACACACACATGCGGACACACACACGCTGACATACACACGCAGACACACACACATGCAGACACATCATGCATGTGATATTGCAGGTGGCATGCAGCATTCCCACACCACAGCCCAGTGAATGCAGCCCAGACATTAATAGTGGTAGTATGCATACTGCCCTGGGGTGCACACTACATCAAGCAGGTGTCTTTTAGTAGACTAGCAGTACACACATTCATGGTAGTTTGCATGCATCACCGTGATACACCGTGTGGCCACAGGCGGGTTAACAGTACACATGGCTGGCGTCACTATGTCATGTACACTGCAAACATGTGCGGTAACATGTGGACATGTGACAATGGTGTCCCACTACATGCACCACATCATAACGGATGTCACAGTGCAGTGTTATGTGTACAGGCTACAGATAGAATGCATGTGTAACAAGGATGTCTGTGCAGGTGTGGTCGGTGTGAGCTGTGTACATAGCTGTACAGTGGGGGGTACGGGCACTGTGCCACTGCATGGCAGCAAGACACAGGTATGTTTCTGTGCGATGCGTAACCTGGATGCATTGCATTGCCATGTCTGCAACACAGTCATGCTGTTCCACAGCACGTATATGGTAGACATTGGTGGCACCTCTATTGGCTGCAGACAGGCATTTCAGTTGTCTGGTGTACCACATCAGATGTCCAGGGGGTCCACTACAGCTATGACCGCACTATGTGTGGACAGGGTGCAACGGTGACTACCCACTGCGGATGTACTGTGTGGCAACATGCCTGTAGGTATCACCCATGGCCATGTTTGACTGGTTCATGGACCATTGTGTGTGATGGGCATCGTGTACACCCGTACTAGTCTGAGGTGTCACATTCCCGAAGGCTATGCAGACATTGTGGATGTCTGCTATGTCGTGCGTAGGTCATGTCATGGTGTGACAATGTTGCGGACAGACCACCACGTGCATGGGACATGTCATGTGCCATGTCACAACGTGTGCACCCAATGCAGGGGCATAGGTCACAGTGGTAACACCTGTGTGCTGGCCAGATCACAGCTCACTATGTGGTACTGTGTGCGTACCGCAAAGGCATACTGATGCATACTACACATGCAGCCATTGTGGAACACCTCCACCATTGTATGCATAGCTGACTGCACATATCACACCGATGGGTTATGTGGTGTCATGCCGGTCTATACTAATGGTTGTATCTACTGTATATGGGTGGCGTGTGTGTCGGGTGGTGCAACCTGTATACCGTGACTTGGGCAGACCCAGGTGTGCATGTCATACCTGGACACATGGGGAATATCTATACACTGTATCATGCCTATTACTAGCAACAGTCTCACCTGCGACGGACCCATGACTGTGCGACACGCCAGAGGTACCTGTATAGGGGCGACACAACAGTATACACATTATCCATTACTATCGCCACGGTAAGCACTGTGCATGTCACATCATGTACCTGTGTGTTAGCATGTGCTATGCACATGTCTGCAAACACAACGTAGCATACTGTAGTATGCAGCTTGTGTGGCCATATACCTGGCATGTGTTGCTACATTATGTGGTGTACTATGACACCCACACCTACGTCAGTTATCATACA
Source organism: Protopterus annectens (assembly GCF_019279795.1). Lineage (NCBI taxonomy): Eukaryota > Metazoa > Chordata > Ceratodontiformes > Protopteridae > Protopterus > Protopterus annectens. The sequence goes on along the minus strand of NC_056735.1, from coordinate 633,627,425 downwards.
AACATGCAAGACTGACTTACCAGGCAGCTCCAGGCTCGTTGGTTGGGTGACACCCACCTCCACTATGGCAGCGAGTGTTTCTGCATGTTGTTCCCTGGGTGTCCCCAGACTGGCCAGGAGCTCCTCCGTGTGTGTGAGTGGGGGCTGGGTTGGTGGCCCACCACCTGTCCCACCTTGTTGTCTGGCGATTGCGGCGGCACGCTGTTTCTCGCGTCAATTAGGTCTGTGCAGTGTCTGCGGATCTGCTGGTAGGTGCGGTTGTTGCCGCCCACATTGTTCACCCTCCTGCGCAAATCCTGCCACACGTCATCATGCTGCTGTGCCTGTAGTGGCACATGGCTGAATAGTATGTCGTAGTTGTCGTGGAACAACGGTATAATCACGTCATCCTCCTGTCGGCTGAAGGCAGGCAGCCGGGAACGTGGCATTATCTGTAAGACATAATGATGTTGACAGGTCACATTTACACTGCTGTACTGGCATACTGCTGGACATACGTTGCTATGACATGTACAACATCTGCACAGTAATCTCTGCGATGCATCATGGCAGTGACACAGCCGACGTGTTTCCGTCACACCATTAAGCAGTGGGTCTCATATCATATCTGTGTGTCACCTCATCACACTGTACACACACCATGTTGATGTTAGCCTGCTGTGGACATGTGTACCTGCCTGCACCTGTGTCCATATCAGTTGGCACGTGTCCCCATGTGACAACAGTTCTACTGTTCACCTGGATGCTGTGTATATGTCACTAGGCATCCCGTACGTGGCCATTATGAACGTCAGCGGTGGCACTGCACACATACACATGGACACCTGTACATGCATGTGTTGTGCCATGTACATCTACACAGCACTGTATGGGTGTTGGCCAACCTGCCACGGCTCACCTGTGTTGCACATGTGATACACATGGGACAATGTGTAACCATGTGACATTAGCAGGAAAGGTCATGCATAGCATGTGCGCACGCACGTTGTCCACAGCAACACACAGCACCTGTAACACCACAGGGTGCATCACTGCCACATTACTGCTGTGGATGGTTGATAGTGAAAGTGCCTTTTGTCCATCGCACCATGTAGGACTGTGATAGCACGTGCAGCCTTGCTGGGCAGGGCTGCATGGTATGGCAGGGTATGTCACATACATGGCACTGGGATGTGACCCACCTGGGGGGTACTGATATTGGCAGGGTGGCTGTCCATTCCATATGTCATTGCTATGTGTATATGGACATTACACATGTCTATCATCATGGTGTGGACACTGGCCTTCTGCAAGGTAGGCTGCACGTTGCTTGGTGGGGGTGTGTCTGGTGCATGCAGGTATCACACATCCATGCATACACATTAACCCTGACGGGTGCTATGTGCTGCGATATTGTTCAACACAGTGCTGTATGTGCCCACACACTGCTATCCCGTGCACATAGATGGTTGCCTGGCCTGACATGGGTACCACATATGTCTACATCCAGTGCCTGCTGCCACCCCCATGTCAGCTGGTGCACCGCACAGCGCCATCCCTCCCACGGGGAACGTGGTGTTGGGCACAGCATAGGTATCCATGTATGGGGACAGGGATGTTCACATAGCAGGGGCACTGATGGTATCGTCGATCTGACCATACACGTATGATGCACCCCTCACACATACAACCCATTCAGTATGTTGTTCGCAACACTGACACAGCTATACTGCTAGGCCGGGGACATTCCCAGACGTACATACACAGATGTGTGCACATCTGTCTGTGGCATGGGCTAAACTATTGGTGTGGTTCGGCACATAACATGTTTGAGTGTGGCTGGCGCAGACCTACTGTGCACATGTCTACACAGTAAGCCTGTTCTACAGTAGCCAGTGGTGATGTGCTGTGCACATATCTAATCTGCACATTGTGTTGGTGTCTGTCTGTCCACGGCCCAGTGGTGGGACACACAGGGGTATTGGTGAACATATATGCATGCCACCCTGTACTGCTGTACTGCTAGCTTCTCGGGTGCTAATGTGTCATAGACATGCACACCGTACCCAAACAGGTGGTAGTGGGTTGCCACCTGTACCCATCTCCTCTTGTGGGTTGCTGTCATCCAACACCCTCTTTGTATTGTATGTTCAGGCTATGCACCTGTGTGGGGCATGTGGGCATGCAATGCAGTACTGCGTGCCTTTGCACCCATCGCAGAACATGTCACACAGGTACACTGGCAGCCGTACACTTCACAGCTTGATGACGGCACAACACATGTTGTACACACGTAACACATATCCTGTGGGACATGGTCAAATGTACAGGCATATCCAACAGTCACGTACCACTGCTACCCCTACATGACGGCTATGCAGGACATGTGGCGGTACAGCAACTGTCACATGTACACATGCAATGCCCCCCTACCTACATGGTGTGGTACTGCCTGTGGGGCATATGTGTCAGCATCCATGCTATGGCCATAGATGACAGTTGTACATCGATATGTGCAACATACCTCATTTGGTGTTCTCATGTGTGCATGTTCAACATGTCTACGCATTGTTTGTGTCTGTCACACAGTCATTGTTGTACATGGTTTACATGCCAGCCAGGCGTACTGTGTGTGATTCCAGGTACTTCATTGGGATACCAGCATTGTACATTATCACGGCGTATTCCAGCCATCACATAGCCGTCCTAGCTGACACCGTTATCCAGCCAGTAGGAGGTGTTCCGCCATCTGCACATACGTCACACAGTACGAGGGCGGCTGACACCCATTCTGGGGACAGGGTTCTGACCGCTGTGGATGTGTGTGATGCTGTCGACGACTATGACTGTGCCTGATGGTCACATCTGAATGTGTAACATTCACAACACACACCTACCTTCACGTAGCAACACATCATCCACAACAATGGACATTCCTGCCAGAACACTGTGTGCAGTATGTCTGTATGACCACTGCAGGCACCACTGGTGGCCCCCAGCATGGCAGCCAACAGCACCAGTGTATATCCCGTGTGACCATGGGTTACACCATTCACAACACGCCTGTCTCAGATGACCCTGTTGTGGATCACAGTGCAGTTCCACACATCATGTTACACTATACATCATGCACTGATATGTTGCGGATGTGTGAACGGCTGTGCAATGCAACATATGCACACATGACACATCACCTGGTACAACATGTCTGTCTTACCACACGTTATTGTGACCACCCTGTGATGGCATTGTACAGGCTACGTGGACTGGGACATGTGATGGCTCAAAGGTATATTCACCCTCCGGGTGTGTGTCTAGCCAAGTGTACAGTAGGCAGTGGTCTGAACACAGGGATACTGTACATTGGCCCACTCTGTCACTGCGACTGTTGACTATGCTCATACTGTAGTTATACAGGCATGTGGTATCTGACCATTATGACAGTCGTGGTCGACCACACTACTGTGGCACACATGACCTGCGGACATCTGCCTAGGGTGTGGGGCCCACATGTACATCTTCACATGCTATGCTGCCTCTGCGGTGGTGTCACATGTCTGTCTCCAGCAGGGCTGTAACAGGCAGGCACGGCATGCGGTAATGTGGGACAATGCTTGCACCTTCCACTGTGCTGCACACAAGCAAGGCACGCACACTAGTGCACGCCTCACATTTATCTGCGGTGCCTGGGACCTGCCTCCATGCTCTGCACAGCACACCTGCAAGTCCAGATTGTACACGGATCATACCTCCCAGGCACATACCTGGACTGCAACACACACAGGTGAGGGGATCCCACATCACACAATGTTTTGCACACATACTGTATATTTTCTGAACACAATGCATCATAGGTGCTCCATGTTTGGATACCCATGTTTGTGACCACTAGACACATTGTAACATGCAACAGAGATTACACTGTACACCACAGGTTACATGCTGGCTGTGTTGTCATACTGTACATTGCACCTCGGACAGCTGCTACTGCCATGTGCTGACAGCAACCCACACTTCCCTAGTATGGACTCCCATGTACCCACACATGCTTGGCCATGCACTCATCCTAGCTGGGTGACACATTACACAACACATACCATACCTACACTACCCTCAGCATGCACGATACCTCCATGTGTCTGCTGTGTTAAACCTGGGGATATCCCCCCTCTGGTAGATGAACATATATGCTTCACGGCCCTGCTAGCCACACCCTGGACACACAGCCATCGCAGCATACATGGTACATGTGCTCTACAGCCGGTACTACTGATGTCTGCTGACGGGGGTTGTTAATGGCATGGCACCCCGGCAGATGGACAGTGTACGTGACTATGCTGACACATATCACAGTGCACTTCCGCAACATGTACGCAATGGTAGGGACCATGCTATTCCACACAGAGACATGGCGGTACTGGCCTTTTCACAGACGCCACGGTGGTAGTCATGTTCCATGCACATCTGCTGTATGGGCACATGTGCAGGCTGTTGCACGGTGGGTATATTCACATGTGTGGGGTGCATCACTTGACAGCCATGGCGGGTCCTCATGGTCCATCACATGCTCCAAGGCTAGCTACCTACACATGACCACCGCACATTGCAGTGTGGGCCCTCAGGCAGTGTGGTGGTATGTCTGTGTTGTTTGGCTACATCCACATTGGATGTTGCATACAACAGTCACCCAGGCATTGCTGACTGAGATAATGTTGGCAACATGCCAGGCAATGGTGTACCTACCAACAATACACACTCTCACTCACTACAGGGTTGCAATCCATACATGGACATCACAGTGTCCCTGTGGACACATACATGGTACTGCGATGCACACGTTATATCCTAAGACACTGTCCCAATGTCACCTTCTGATCTCCCTAGCTGTTATGTCCCGCCAACCTGTTTGGTATGTGTCTCCACACCAGCCCACTGACGTAACTGCTAGCCTGTTGTTGGACATTGTGTACCTTGACCGCCACACTACTGCATCTATCGCACTACACATGGGTGGTACTGCATTGCACGTGTGAACTGCATTCGTACACCCATGACTGGACCATTCAGTATGGCACTGGGGCACGTCCTCACATACGTGCTTCACACACTCATTGATGACCTCCATGCCTTTACTGGCACCCTTGTTGGGCTTCTGTGTGCCACAGCACACCACATACACATGCTGGCCACCTGTCATACCATTGCATGGGTGGTTGGTGTGGTACAGAGGGTAACAGATCAGACATTGTCCCCACATTGCCCTTTAGCACCATTCCACATTCTGGTATTGGCAATGTACACATCCACCGTCACATCATACCCTGTGTCTCAGGATGTTAGGCTATATGACTTCTGGACAGGACACACAGTGGTGCAAGCATATCATGCTACCTACTACATGCCAGGTACATGTGGCATTACACAGTCCTCCGTCATGGGGCCCCTCCTGTTCACTATTTGCTTACATACACAACATGCTGTCACAGAGTACTGTCCATGCCTAGATATCCCACATCTACATACCTGGCACCATTGTAGCTCCACCAGCTCATGCTGATAACAACCGTACAGGTGTCGGTGTGGCGGATACATCGTGTGGGTGTCATTGCATCAGGATGCATCACACATGGTGCATGCACATCACCTTTGCATAGCAACAGGCATCCACTGGGTATCACATGGATACTGTCCCCATATATGCATATCACATTGTACATGGTTGCTGTACACACACATGCCCCACATGTTGCTGTGGTTGCCGTATTCCACTGTGGCATGGGTACACATCTGCAGGGCCACACATATCTGTACTGTGTGTGTTGCTGGTACATAGGTAGCCATTGTACCTGTGCCATACACACATCTACACACGGGCAGGGTTACAATAACACATTCGTGGTGTACCTTCCACAATGGCTACGACTTTACATGGCACAGCATTATCATGCCATGATGTGTACCAGGCTCAGACAGTTTACATATGCGGATGACAGACAGGGAACACATCTGTCCTCATCTGCATACCACATACACAGGGGTGTCATCTACTCTGACATGGGCCATGTCCTCCACATTACTGATGCATGTAGTACTCATACATGGCAATTGCAGTGGGCGGGGTGAATGGAGCACTCCTGCATATGTGCACACATGCCACATTGCATGGCCTGGGCTTCTGTGTTACTTCCGCAGACACAACACACACCATGCTGTGGAACATAGGTCCTGTGCACATCCCACAGGGACACACTGCGGCACTGTTCATGTGATAGCTCCCTTGCTGATAGGGTGACACATAGTCATGGTACCACCACAGCAGCAGTACTGTGTAGACATGCAGTTGACATCCACCTCTGCTGTTCAGTGGACTCTACCATGGGGAGGTGACACTACTGTGTACACTGCACATGTGTTTACACATGGACCTGCCGGACTTCATTGTTGCACACATTGCACCTGCTACAGATCGTTTGGACATGGTTACTTGGTGTTCCTTCCATTTCGGGTGGCTATTCTGCTACTACTCTGTCCCATATGTACAGGCCATACGTATCCTGTTAGTGTACATACCAATGGACCATAACTCCATTATGCATGATATGCCTGTGATACTGTGTATGATGTCTGTCATATCCACCTTGACAGCTTTACATTACACACACTTAACATAGTAGCCCCTACTGCGAGGCATACGTGCACGTCATGTGCACATTATGTATGACATCGACGGTATATGCCCATACACATGTGTGCTGTGACAGTATACATACATGTCCTATCCCCTGCTGTGGCACTTCCTTGTTGGACATCCACTGCCAGCATCGGCGTGGGGGGTGGCATTGTTCTGTGTTATGCCCCCCTGTGGCAGCCCTTGTGTTATCCCGGCTGTGTACATGATGTCCCACTGCTGTGCACACGGTGTCCACAGTCGTTGGTATGCTCAGCGGGATAGCACTACATAACCACCTTTCACCACTCTCTGCTTTATGGACAAGTATCCTTACTTACATACACCGTTCACATACAGTGCAGCTTCGTCATACACATCATGCGTTACACACCAGTACATATCGTGGGTTCTACATACCTTAACTGTGTTTCCTTCCGTTTTCCGTTGTGTGTCTCGCTATTGCGTTGTCTCTCACTCGATCCGTTTTTGATTTGTGGTTCGGTATGAGCATACGGTTTGAATATCCTAGGAGTCATCCTTATATCCGTCGTCACCTGCGACATGTGGGTTCATCACACCAATAGCTGTTCCTCGGTGTGTACTTGCGCGCATATCACCTGTGCATCTACTCCATTCATACAGTACGCGTCGTAACTAGGGCATGGTTCATTCCTCGCCTGGGCATTGGTTATTTGCACTACCTTCGTGGAGATGGTCTGTATTGTGTTATGTTATGTGTAACTGCAGCCGCTATGTGTGGCATCAGGTACATTTCGCAGTGGTGTTAGCCGTGGATTGTGTGTGTTGGGTATGGTATTATGTTAGACATGTGGGTGTCCCTGTCCTGGCGGCGTCTGTCGATGGCGTTTTGCATTCGGATGTATAACATAGCTCTTGTATTCTTTTAAACAACGGATGCAGGTATGCATCCGCTGCTGATAGTGTTTCCCACGCGAGATGTTGCGGTTATGCTGCTGTCATTGACTGCCTGTATGTTTGTGCTGCTATTGCGGCTTGTATCCCTTTAATATGTGCGATGGGGAATATCGGAGGTTGTGGATGACGGTACGGGTTGTGGGCCTTGCATTTCTACATACACGGTATGCTTGTGTGTGTGCTCCATCCCTGCCTGGGGAGCTGGCAGTTACCTGTCTGTTGTTCTGGGAGTGTAGGTTGTGTTGATGTCGTCTGGTGTTGGTATCGCCTGCATGTGTGCTTCCTGCATGTATTCCTCCGTCACATCGGTAGTATATCTGCGGTTGTTCGTACGTGCCGACTATCCCTTGGCATTTTGTCCCGGATATTTACAGTCATTGTGGTCCTATACTTGGGACGGCCTGTACGCTACTGGTTGCCACCTATTCGGGTGGCGATTGCTTGTTTGACACTCGTAGAACACACAGCGGTGTTTACGGGCCGATACGTAGCCACGATCAGTACCGGGGTAGCACATGCATATTTCCGCGGTACATGACTATTGCTGTGTAACGTTGCCAACGTATCGTTTTGCAGTTAACATATCAGTGTCATACATACGGTCATGATTTGTACATACGTCCTTTACATTTCATGTTGGCTATATTCCTGTGGTACATTCTGGGAAATTTTCACTTTGCATCGTTGTACGTCGCCACGCGCCTAGCCAGGGAGGGGCTCTCAGTACTACTTTGGGGGTACTGCTGTACATATGCCTGTGGTTCCTATACTGTATGCCTACACATGTTGTTCCACTCTGCCTGTCACGTGGCACCAACATACACATTTTACAGTGGCACACACATTACACTCGCACAGCGGAACACACGACACCCTCACCGCACACATACACATACTGCGGCTGTCACAGGGACGGTTGCACACAGTACCTGCATGGCCCGCATCACCGGCGGCGGTGTCTACCTCCACCCTCATATCCTCATAATATTACCCGCACATGTACTGTTACTGTACCGTGGCCTGGCGATCATCCCGACTCGCGATTATGCATTTAGGTAGGTTGACCTTTCCATGGGTGGCGTTTCCTGTTCTGTCAACCCTCCCGGATACTCAGCTTGTCGTTCACTATGTTTACTATGTACAGATACCGCGTCTTACTTCTCTGTCACCTTGCATCCCTCTGATTCCCTATCTTACCTGTTGTACTTTATATATGTGTATGTGTACATATATTTCTATGTGTGTAATGATATCTATCTCCATATCTGTATATGCACATATGTACATGTCTATATGTATACACCTTGTGGCGAACGTGGCAGCATACAGCAACGCCATCTGCTGTAGGACCCGCGTACGGTTAAGGTGTTGGCGTTCCATGCTCCGCTGGCTGTTGGGTGTGCAGTGTTTGGGTGCTGCCTATGTTGGAATCACACATGGGACCACCCATACGGTACACATTATGGGTGGCCATGTTTGTGTGCCGTCCATTTCACTGTGTGTGCAGATAGGGAGGTGTCAGTCCATGGGGCCTACGCTGTCAGAGTTTGTGCTATACGTTCCCTCTTTGCCAGGGCATAGGCATATTGGGTACGCCTCCGTCTGCCTACTGGGGCTGGCACAGTGTGTTCATGGCACTGAACCCTCTGTGCCTGTGCTTGCCTTGGCAGTTGTGGTGGGCTTTGTGGCCCTTCACCATTATGTCCCTGCAGCAGCTGTTTCCGCAGGATCATATTATGTAGCATGGCACATACTATGAATATGTGGGCACATGTGCCTGGAGAGTACTGCAGGGCTCCACCGGATGTATCCAAGCACCGGAACCGTGATTTCAGCATCCCAAACACACACTCTATGATTATTCTGGTTTGTGCGTGTGCCTCATTATGGCGTTCTTGCATGTGTGTGTGTGCATTTCTGATGGGAGTCATCATCCACGGCTCCAGTGCATAGCCAGCATCCCCCACAAGGTGGCCTTGTGTGATGTCCCCCCTGGCGAATACCTGATACAGCTGTGAGGTATGCCAGATATGGGAGTCGTGGTAGCTTCCAGGGCTGCCAGCACACACATCCATGATAATGCCCTGCACATTGCACACGACCTGGCAATTGATGGACCGGGATCCCTTGCGGTTTATGTAGCGTCTACCCTGCTCCCCAGGTGGTGACTTGATTTGTATGTGCGTACAGTCTATCGCACCCAGTACCTCCGGGTATTGTGCCACACGGTGGAAGTGGCGCATATTGCTAGCCAACTCCTCCTGAGATCTGGGGAAGTATATATACTCATGGGCATGTTGTAACATGGCATCCAGAAACTGGTGTAGTACCCTGGATGCTGATGCCTGTGAGATGCCCATTATATCCCCGGTTGGCCTTTGAAAGGTACCTGTAGCCAGTATTCGCAAGCTTACACATACCTTTGTGTCCACTGGGATGGGCTCCCCTCTGTTGTTTCTTGTTCTCAGGCGTGGCCGGCACAGCTCCGCTATTTGCTGTAACGTGTCCCTGTCCACCCTGTAGTGCTCTACTATCTCCAGGTCTTGTAGCCCCTGGTAGGTTACCCTTGGTCTGAACACTCTCCTTCTCCTCTGAGGCCTACGGTAGTTGTCAGCACCCTCCTCCGCAACTCCATCTGTCTCTGAAACATGCTGATGTATCACGGCCACGGCGGCACCCAACATATACATTTTAAAAGTTCCCTGTGTGTTTACACCTAGAGTGCGGCATTTGGGAATACGCGGCTGTGTTTTGTGTGCATTCACACTTTATACAGTTGTGCTGTACACCCGGTGATGTCATAGGGTGTGTCTGTGCGGCCATATCTGTGGATTATCTTCCGTGTTTTACCGTTGGCACTGCAACGCTGTTGCCTTTGGTGTTGCATTACACTTGCCTGCATTGGTTTAGCTTTAGACCTTACCTTACTGTTTCTGCACGTTGCGCATACTATTTCCTGGATTGCATCCTGCAGAGCCCTGTCATGTGTCGTTTCTGGGACATGGCATATCATGCATTTTGTCTGCCGCCGCCGTTATGCTACCTCTACTTGGCTGTGCTGTATCGGTTCTTCACTCTTTGCATTCTGCTACCTCCCCTACTTTCTTTGCATTCATATGCCTCCCCTATCCCGTTTTGCGGGTTTCTGCATGCAGAGTTGTCAGCTGCCGCCAATTGGCCTTCATGGGTTGATTGGTGTTGATTGCTCATTACGACTCCAATTACACTGCTTCCGCATTTCCTCATATTCTCCGCATCACCTTCCTGTATCCATTGTTGTTGACGGGGCGGCCGTCACATGACTGGGTTAGGGGAACGTAGTCATCCTCGTGCACATGCATCTCTGCGCGCATTGTGTGCTCTCAGCTCAACTATTTCCCCACACGCCGGTCCTGCTGCTGTGATGTGCATTGTACAGCCCATGTTTGCTGGGCTCCAATGTGCTTCCTCCTACAGTGGCACACCCCTCTGCGGTTGACATGTATTCCCTCTGGGCCACTCCTCGGTGTATTACTGCTGCGCTGTTTGGTGCAGCCTTACGCCGGCGGGGGTTTTGCGATTCAGTATTATCTGCCTCATTTGCATGGCATTGACTACTAATTCATAGTTACTGCGCCGAACACTGCCGCCACTCCTTGGCAACCCTTGCGCCGTGGTTGTGGCTTTCCATGCATACTATGGTGTATTGTGGTTGTGAAGCTGATGTGTATTATACTGCTCTTTTATGACATTGTCATATTATTTCATTGTTTAGCACCTTCCGCGGACATGTCCTGGGGTTCTGCTGTGGTTTCTGCGGACATACCATTTATGTCATTATTTACATTTTGTGCATGTTTTCTTTTGACATTCTCGGTGTCTTTCGCCATTGGCATGTTGCAACAGTATGATACCTGACGTTGACAGCCTTCCGTTACTCCTATGTCATGTTTGGGTATATGTAAACCGTTTTTTTTGGTTTACATTGCCGTGCCCTTATGCTACGCCTGCGCCACTTCGTGGATCGCTATATGCCTTCATTTGCATGGTGCAACACCACACATGGGGTGTTTAACATACCTACGCCAGAGGTGGTGCAACTCAGGCGCACGCCGGTAGTGCACGTGGAATTGGATCGTACCTGAATCGCTCGGCGGCCATATCTGGCATTGTAGCGCCTACGCTATGCGTGCGCCTGGCGCAAGGTTCATGAATCCCGGGGAGTATCTTTTATTGGGGTTGCATTCTCAAGCTCTCTTTTTTGTTTTTACTAGTTTGTTTTGTGTCTTTTGATGGCCTTAAACAGGAAGGCAATGGAAAGGGAAAACTGCAATAGGAAGGCAATCAAGGAGAACTATCATAGCTGGCAGGTGAAATGTATCAGAATCAGCCAATTACACAGGAAGCAGCCCAGCCCACCACACTACTATAAACTATGCAAACACCTTTCCAAACCAAGCAAAAGACACCAAACAGACTAGTAAAACAAAAATGAGCTTGAGAACGCAGTCCCGATAAAAGTAACTGTTTTATTTTGTTAGCAAAAACACTTTCGAAGGGCACAGTGTCTCTCCTTCATCAGACAAACATTACAAAATACTTCCTGGTAAATTTATATACCATCATTAATTATACAATCAACTTAAATTAATTTTAATTGATTTAAATTAATTTAACATAAAACATCAATTAGTACAAAATCCTTTGCTCCGAAACCAACACCACCATTATATTAAATAAAACAAACATAATTCAGTTTCTAACCGTAAATGAATGAGTTAAAACCTAAACAGTAATGTACTGCCTTTCTGTCAAACCAGTACCTAAGATTTGAAATAAAATTATATTAAAACATCACCTAAAAAAGCCTATATTGAAAAAGTAAAAATATAAAACACCTTTCCCTCTGGTTTTTCCCACAAGTTCTACACCACCGGTGTACACGGATGGGGAAATTTTACCTGACAAAGCTAAGAAAATGATAGGGGCTGCTGTCTCTCTCATACATCAATATGTGGAAGAGGCTGAGGGCGGTGAGGATGACAATGCTGATAACCAACCCACAGTGAGGAGAAGGAGAAGAGTGTACAGACCCAGGGTAACCTACCAGGGGCTACATGAGCTGGAGACAGTGGAGCACTATAGGGTGGACATGCACATCTTACAGCAAATTGTTGAGCTGTGCCGGCCACGCCTCACACACAGAACCAACAGAGGGGAACCAAGGTATGTGTAGGCTTAAAAATACTAGCCACAGTTACCTTCTAAAGGCCAACTGGGGATATCATGGGAATCTCACAGGCATCAGCATCCAGGGTACTCCACCAGTTCCTGGATGCTATGTCAGCACATGCTGGTGAGCACATATGTTTCCTCAACACCCAGAAATATTCATTTCTTCCACCAAATAGCAGAATACCCTGAGGTAGCGGGTGCTATAGACTGCACGCGCATACACATCAAAGCACCACCTGGTGAGCGGGGTAGGGTCTACATAAACCACAAGTGCTTCCACTCCATCAACTGCCAGGTCATGTGCGATGCCCAGGGCATTATAATGAATGTGTGTGCTGGCAGCCCTGGAATCTTTTATGACTTCCACATCTGGCATATGACACACCTGTACCAGAGATTTGCCAGTGGGGACATCCCATATGGCCACCTAGTGGGGGATGCTGGTTACTCACTGGAGCCATGGCTGATGACACCCATCAGAAATGCACACACACCCAAACAAGAACTTCATAATGAGGCACATGCACAAACCAGAATCATAATACAGCATGTGTTTGGGATGCTCAAGTCAGGGTTCAGGTGCCTGGACATATCTGGTGGAGCCTTGTAGTACTCTCCAGCTACATGTACACAGATTTTCATTGTATGTGCCATGCTACACAATATGATCCTGCAGAAAAAGCTGTAGCAGGAACAGCACGGGGCAGGGCCACACAGCACCCCACCATTGCCAAGGCCAGCACAGGCACACAGTGACTTGGAGGAGGAACAAGCTGAACCTGCCCATGTAGGCAGAAGGAGGCGTGCCCAGTATGCCCAGGCTTTGGCAAAGAGGCAATGCATAGCACATACACTGACACGGTAGGAATCCAGGGAATGATACCTCTCTCTGACTTGCACATACAGTAAAAGTGATGCCAAACATGACACTACCTGTGCTTTACCATGTATAGAGAGTGTACTATGTGCATTCGACATAGTCAGCCTTCCAGCACCATCCTCAGTACTGGCACAGCCACAAGTAACTCACTCTTCCTATCAATTGCTGAATGAAGTAGTACGTTCTGCTAGTTGTAACTACGGTATGGATGTGTGCATGCAAGGAAATCAAGTGGCTGAATGGGATGGCAGCAGATAGTGGACACCTATATGGGCAGCATGAAATCCATAACAAATACTGGTGTCAACAAAGTAGGCAGTACTAGACAAAGTGACAAATCCCACTGCAGTACATGTGGTGGCCCAAATGTGTGTCCATAGGACACACACATGCATGTCAGTGAGGTTCCCAGTTTATTTTCATATGTCCATAAATGACATATGTAAATGCACTATTGTGCGACTCAAAAACATGAAAAATGTAACGATGAATGTCACCAAAGTTCGAAAATCAAAATCTGGAAAACCAGATTCAATGATTTTTGAACTACAAAGTCGAATACACATCGTAATTCAGTGGGACAAGCCCCCCCTGCACCCCCACTCCCCTTACTTTAATATACTTACTCCGAGACCGCACTACAATGGGGAAAGGGACCATTTCCCAATCCCTGCTATAATGCAATCTGCACCTAAAATGTCGAATCTGTAATGAGCAAATGCCAATGTGCATTCACTCATTGCACATTTGGACAATTGTTTTTTGAGGTTGTGAAAATTTGGGAAACTCCTTTCAACCTTCTTGTAATCGCCCATGGGCATCACGCACATATGAAGGTAAATTGAGGTTCAACTACCCAACAACAGCTTCAGCCAGCAGGACAGGTGTAGATGACCATAAAGAAAGGCTGTCCTAAGGCCTCCAATTAATGGCAATGGATAACAGCCCCTCTCCAGATCTACACAGATAGACTACAACAGGTCAGGTAGTTGTATTTTAGTTCTGCAAGGTATGAAGTCTGAAACTGAAATGTAGGTCAATAAAACCTAAGATCTGTACTGTACTGATATGCATCTAGTCTGCATTATAGGTCAGAATACAAAACTCAATGGAAGCCAACAGAGTACCTGAAATACCAATACAGTCAAAGCAAATGTTTACAGTTGTCAGGTGTGCCCCCCCCCCACACACACAATCCTATGTAGAAATGCAGTAACATGTACAAGTGGGGTTAATAACAGTGGAGCTCAGATTACCTGAGCTGGCCCAATTTATAGGATAGATTGCTGCATGTGTACAATATGCAGTGCACTGTGTGTTACGTTGTTGTGTGTTGTACATTGTGTGGAAGTGGTCAGCATGCAGGCATGGAGAGTTGTGTCCTGGTGGCCTATGGCCAGTACTCTCGATGACAGGGCCATGTTCTGACAACTGCAGTGCCAACCACAATACATCCCAACAAGACCCAATTCAGCAGTCATCCATACTCATTGTTTAGATGTCAATATCTGTCACCATCTGAAAGATGGACATGCCATGAATGTTGGTCCAAACATACACACAGTACACAGGTGGAAATACCCTAGAGAGAGTACATAAAATGTAACTGTCAACTGCACACACCTTTGGAATTGCACATGCAGGTTAGCAACACATTAGTTGCTGTCTATGTAGTATGTAATACTGATGTATTCTGGCCAATCACTGGCAGACCACAAAAGGCACAGTTATGAAGTAATGAGAGACTGTCTATGTCCCCACACAAGGCAGCATAAGGGGAATGTCCCAGGTATATCTGTGAGTAAGCTGCAAGAATCCTTCATATCACACATGCACTCAGCTCACCCCACCATCATCCACAGGTTTATCACAGGCCATATCCCTGCTGTTGGGAATGAGTACAGTATGACCCCCACTTCTTTATGGGAATACCCACAGAATGCAGCATGCTGAAGAGGTGTCCTATGCAGGTGTGTCCCTAGCTGTAAGCAGCACCCTTCCAGAATCCAGACCAATATTTACTATGGTCAGGAACTATTGCCATTAACACCTTGCACACTTACCCTGTCACCCCAGGGGAATCCAGTAGCTCACAGCCTGGGACTGTAGGAGTGACACAATGCAATGGCCTGCTACAGATGGCCTGCATCACTACCAAATGCCCTACAGTCCTCTGTCAAAGGGCTGTGACTCACCCATACTGCCAATGTATGCTATCTCATGGGGTCCCAACTGACAACATAACACAGTCCACTGAACACAAATGCAAGGCTATGTCAACAAATCCCAGTAGCATACCCACCATGTCCTACTGTATGAACTGTGGACCAACCCCTAAATAATGCTGAGATGAAGGGACAGCTATAGTGATACTTTGCAGATATTACTCGCATAATGTTAGGAAGAGGATAGAATAACAGAGTGGGGGGATGTAGAAGCATGGATGCCATGGAGTGTGTGAAGTCTGAAACTCTGGTGTGTGCCCATACCACCCCTGCCTGCAAACCCAGTAATGGGTGGCTACAAACCTGCTCATAAACCACAATGTGAAGGGGAACTGACCAGATATATGAGCCCTGCCTCTGGGTAACCTGGGTGAATCTGTACAGCTGAGAGGTATGGCCACAGCAGGATGTGGCCATTTTGTTATGTCGATAGATGCACAAGCAGGAGATCCTCAGCCACCACAGTACCAAGCTGCTGGACCATTTACACAGATCCATCAGCAAGTGTCTCCAGCTACCCCTCCAGAATGGCATGAGTGTGCAAGAATATGTAGGCTGCAGACCACAATACTGGACACAGCTTCATTCATCTTGTATTTCCCAGGAAATAACTGTGAGCAAATAAGTATATCTGTTGATAGTTGATGACATAATACATCACAGTGTAAAACAGTACATGTCTGAATATCTCTGCTAACACCAACCATGTAACACAAGCAGCACAGACAGCAATAGTTACAGTATCCGACTATCTTTCACCCATTGTGACTCCATATTGCCAACCTATCTACAGATATCCTGCAGAAACAGGTTGCTAGTTATAGGTGTAGAACACAAAATCTTGCACTGGAGTACAATCTACCTGGAATGGATTCACACATGCAATACAGAAGGTCATACTGGGCATGCTCCTACACGTAGAGAAATGAAGCCCATGTCTGACAACAACAGTGGACTATACATATCTGTCAGTCTCAGATGTCTGTGCACACACACAACACTGCACACCATTCATGCTTTGCCCACACATTGGATAAGAATACTCACACATATCCAAGGCCAACACATTATAATGGGTCAAACATACACACACATAGGTGTGGGGAAGAGAGAGGCAGACAGTGACAAAGAGATTGCCATCATGAGGCCTGTCCCACCCACCACACATCCAATTGGCCAATATCACATGATGTGCCAATGTCAATCACTGTAGACATTTGCTTTTGGTAGCCCTCAGCCCTATAGTGTCTGTGGTGCTTATGGTAACTGTGTAACATGATAGTACAAATCAGTATTCATCTTGCATTTGTATACCCAGTCCTGTCAAATGTAAAGATGTGTGTGACTGAGTGTTGTGTGTGTGATTCCAGAGGAATGGTTTATGGCCCATTCACACACACTGCACTTCCATAGCCCATGTTAGCACTCATGCTGATGTCAGTCACCTTGAAATAACCCTCTGGTCAATTAGCAGCCCCATAATCTCAGTAGTGCGTGTGATAACTGCATCATATTGTAGTGAAACCTACTAAGTGGGAGTTCTAATCCCAGACATGGAAAGTGTGCGTGTGTGTGTGTGTGCATGTGTGTGTGTGTGTGTGTGTGTGTGTGTGTGTGTGTGTGTGTGTGTGTGTGTGTGTGTGTAGAGAGTAATGATTTTGAGGCCAACAGTCACTACACCTCCCATTGCCCTACTTTAGCAAGTCTGCTGATGTCAGTCACCTTGAAATATCCCTTTGGACAAAAGATAGCTCACTATGCTCCATGGCGTGTGTGATAACTGTGTAATGCTATATTGTACCATACTAATTAGGTAGGACTTCTAATCCCAGACATGGCAACTATGAAACTTTGTTTGTGTGTGTAGCGATTAATAATTTTGAGGCCATTCACAGTCACTACACCTCCCATTGCCCTACTTTACCAATCCTGCTGATGTCAGACACCTTGAAATACCCCTTTGGACAAGGGCCAACCTTATAAGCTCTGTGGTGCATGCCATAAGTGCGGATCAATGTAATAGCAGTAACTGCACAGATATGGGTTTGAAGTTCATCTGTGGCAATTGTGTGTGTGCCTCTAAGATTTTGGCCCCATTTACAGCTAGTATGCATCTCAGAGCCTGACTTTAGCAGTCCTGCAGATATTATCCACCTTACAAGTACCTGTTGCCAACCCTAAACCATGTCAGGTCAGTAGTGCATGTGGTGAATGCATAACATAATGGTCCATAAAGATTGTTAGGAAGAGATTTGAACCTTACCCCTGGCAAATGTAAATGTGTGATTAGGGTAAAATTATTTTTGGGATCTCTCACCCACTACATCATCTAATACCAGTATTTTAAGGGCTGGTGATGTTCCTCACATTAGAAGTACCTTGGGACAACATCCCACCAATAGGCTCCGTGGTGCATCTGATAAATGCAGTACACTGTAGTAGCAATACATAGCTATGTAGGGGGTTGAATCTCAGTACTGGTAAGTGTGCGTGTCTGTCATCTGTATCCTGTGTGGAGGTTGCTGTGATTGTGTAATAACAGGATCTATTGTGAGGTGGGTTTTGATAAATTATTATATTGAGGACCTACTATATGTCACAATGTCCAGCTTACAAGGACAACAGATGTCAAACACCAGAGAAGCTGGTGTAGACAAAGCCCTACATGTGATATTATGGATTGGTGAACAATATAGGCAACCCTTGTACTACTCAGAAAACACTCTCCACCTATGTCTTATACACAATCACACTTGTGTAGGCAACAACTACTATATTGGTAGTTCCCTGC
This sequence comes from Protopterus annectens, assembly GCF_019279795.1. Classification (NCBI taxonomy): domain Eukaryota; kingdom Metazoa; phylum Chordata; order Ceratodontiformes; family Protopteridae; genus Protopterus; species Protopterus annectens. The sequence goes on along the minus strand of NC_056735.1, from coordinate 633,608,730 downwards.
ATATTGCCTCACAGATAGTAACCACAGTGTGATTGCAGTGAACTACATGCCTGTTGACCACAACAGTGGCACTGATATCAGAAAGTACTGTGATGTGTAACATCTCTTGACTGTGTCTTATCTAGCAAGTAAAAGGACATGGCACACTGTTCCATCCCTACAGTAGGCAAATAAATGCTTACAGTGGTCCTTTTGCTATGTTCCCCACTGGATGCCTGCAACAACTGTAGAGTCTGCAAATGTAACCCACAAAGAGAATACCATGCTTTATACACATGCCCTGTATGGACAGACGCCACTTACTCCACTGAATACCTGTATCATGCTGTCAATGCAGGTGCAAGCACAACCTCAGTTCCATAGCCAGGTATCCCCAAATGAAGTCAGGAATGCTACATCAGAAGATAACAATCTGTACACACAACATGCCCCAGAGACCTCAAGTACACTTCCACATTTCAAAGAACATGCATGTGGGACGTGCACAATCCAGACACTGTCCATGTTATGAAATATAGATTACATACATGGGAAGCAGTGCACATCACTGGCCACCCACAATAGTAACCCAGGTGAGTGGATGGTGAATACAATACCCACCTGTGGGAACCACTCCAGGGACTACACCCCTGAGCCACACTGGAGACCATTGTCATGTGGCCTGATGCCTAGGTATTCCCTTTGCTAAGCCTTGTACAGCCGTCAGGCCCATTCATCTACTACACACCTGCGAAGCAATGAACTTATGCATCTCAGTACTGGCAAGTCTGTGTGTGCATGTGTGTGTGTGTGTGTGTGTGTGTGTGTGTGTGTGTGTGTGTGTGTGTGTGTGTGTGTGTGTGTGTGTGCGTGTGTGTGTGTGGAGATTAATGATTTTGAAGCCATTCACAATCACTACTCCTCCAATTGGCCTACTTTAGCATACCTGCTGATGTCATTCACCTTGAAATAACCCTTTGGCAATGCATCAGCTGTGTAAGCTCTGTGGCGTTTGTGGTAACCATGTAATATTGTAGTGTAGAAAACTAATTAAGTACGGGTTCTAATCTTGACCCTACCAACTGGGATGATGTGGTGTGTTTCCCTAACGGAGTGTGTATCTCCATTGACACCTGCTTTTGCGGACATTCACATGTACTACCCTTTCCTTATCCCTTCTTTAGCACTGTTGCTGATGTCACTCACCTTCAAATATACCTTTGGACAGCTCTCCCACATATAAGCTCTATGGTGTGTGTAATAACTGCATAACACTATAATAGTAATGCATAGTCAGGTAGGGGTCTGAAGCTCAGTACTGGTAAGTAAGTGTGTGTTTCTGTGTGTGTCATCAGTATCCTTTTGGGGTGAGTGTGTACTGACAGGATCCATTGCAGTGTGGGTTTTGTTACATCATTATAGTGAGGACGTATATGTCCCATTGTCCACATTACAAGGCCAACAGTTTTCAAACACTGTAAAGGTTGTTGTAGACAATCCTCAGCCATAAATGTGTACAGCCATGTGTAATTACTACGTGACAGTATGGATTAGCAAACAATATAGCCAACTGTTATAATAACCAGATACCACTCTCCACCCATGAATCATACACAAACACACTTGGTTCTTACTCCCTTACACCCTTCCTTATTTACTCTCTCTCTCTCTCTCTCTCTCTCCTTCTCTCTCCCTCTCCCTCTCCCTCTCTGGTGGATGTGGAAAAGTACATCTGTTTTGCATAGGCAGAAGCTTGAGACTAATGCTCATGATCAGCTGATGGCCTGTCCACGAATTGCAGTCCCCCACTTGCTAATTGCATGTGGAACAGCTGTGGTATCATTCCTATAGCCAATTGCATGAAAACACACTCCTCTAACTAAGCACTTCATGTGGGTGTTGGCCCTTTTCCTTCACTTTGAGCAGGACTTCATGTGGGTGTTTGACAAACAGCATCACAGAGGGTAGTTGGAAATACCTCTTACAACATACACTGTGGAGACAGGCCAACAAACATGAGGGGAATTTCCAGACATGGGGACAGAATGTAAGTATTGCTGTTCTACATTTGAAGTAATGTTGGTTTAACAGGGTTTGTGTGGATATAGCTGTTCTACATGATTTCAAGTCAGGCATGACAGTGTTATGTGGTTGAGGAAACTCCCACCTGTAGGGCTATCTACAGACTGTCCAGAGTTCGGAGTCTTACATGTGCTATGTTACTCACACATTTCCTATCTTTAGATATGCAGTAACAAACTCTGATGATTGTAGTCAGTACATGGTGACATCCATGTGAGTTACTGACTTCATATCCCTCAGATGAGATATGTCACAACAAACCCTGTTACACCAATTTCTCAGTTTAACACAGCAATATGTCAATATTGACCCTGTGTTTGTGCCTCTGTCCCCCAAGTCTGTCACCCTTTGTCCATATGTCATGCTGTAAGAGGTGCACAAGTACAGCACATCATTATTTACTGACATCATACTTGATAACAAGCCAGTGAGATATCAATCTGCTAGGCATGTTATGTATAGTAGGCCTTATATTTGAGGACAAAACCTGGATATTCTGTTGTAATGTGTACAGTAGTGAGGTCTGTGTACTTATGGTGATTGTTGACAGAGTGTGTATTGTGAATATTTTACTTGGCCTGTGTACAGACTGTCATAGATGTCATTATACTTGGTCCTGTTCTATCTGATGTTGCATGCTGCTCCAGTTTATGGTACCCTATCAGTGTACATGTTTGTAGGGCCAGACTGACACATGTCCCATGCCGCAGTCAGGAATCAGACTACACTGTGCATTGGCCCAGTATATGTTAGGTTACTGTGTGATTGGCTCATATGAGGGTGGTTTTGTTCACACAGTCCATATACTGTAGTATTACTTAGGCTTACCATAATGTGACTGTGACTGTGTTCAGATTGGTTGTGGGTATGCACTTTCACATTGGTGTCTGTTACTCCATGCTGTTACATGTCTGTAGTGCCTGTAGTGCCTGCTATATTTTCAAGTACATTTGTTCAGTGTTGTGGCAGTCTGCCTATAGTCTGCACAGTGCTTTGTGACATGCCTAGCTGCTCAGTGTATTTACCTAGTGTGATGTTATGTCCAGATATTTGTCAAATGGACTGTTGCCTGGCCACCATAACTGTTATGTATTTCTGAAAAAGCAGTGGGATGGTGTAAAGATGTATGTCAATAACTAGTGTGAAGTATGTGGGCTTGGGACCTCTGCTCCTCCAGTTAATATCCATTAGGACAGACAGGAGTGTGTGAATGCATCAACTGTGTGAGCTTATCTATTCCAGTATTTTTCTGATATCCCCATTTACATGTCTGTAAACATCCACTTTGTCAGGCTTGGTCCACACGTCTTGCACTAAGGAGTTTTGTGTAAACCTCTGCACTGACAAGATTGTGACACACTGTCCACATTTATTGATACTTCTCTGCTGTATTCCACAGGATAATTACTGGGTTTTGTGTGGTTATTCACTATGATGATCTTATGACGTCTGTCAGTAACTGATGGCATACATATCAGTAACAGAAGTGACTTCCCACACAACATGTCTGTTAACACAACCCCTTTTACTGTAGCAACATTCAACATTTATACCTACAATACTTACATGACATCCCCTTGCACTAAGAGGTATGACTCTAGTACATGTTACTGGCATATGTTTTATTTATATATATATATATATATATATATATATATATATATATATATATATATATATATATATATATATATATATATATATATATATATATATATATATATATATATATATATATATATATACACACACACACACACACACACACACACATATATGTAGATATATATAGATATATATATATATATATATATATATATAGTTTACTATGGTTTGTGCGAACGACATTCTGCCGGCATGCACTGCTGCTGAAAATCAGAATGTTGTGCACAAAACATAAATGGATGGGATAGTCGAACACACTTATGCGAATGCAGTAGTGCATTCGCATAAGAGTATTCGACTATCTACACGGAGATCGTGGAACAATGGGGATTGAAAATTCATCCATATCCCCACTGTAGTCCGATCTCAGAGTTAGAATATATTAGTAGGAGGTTGTGTGTGGGGTGCAGCCCCCCACATAGGTGCAATGTCGACTCAAATGTGTCGGTTTTACTTTTCATTGTTTCGAACGGCAAACAAACAATAGTAAATCTCTCTATATATATATATATATATATATATATATATATATATATATATATAGATATATATATATAGATATAGATATATATATATATATATATATGTGTGTGTGTGTATACATATGTGTGTGTGTATATATATATATATATATATATATATATATATATATATATATGCACACGCGTCTCTCGTATATACACACACATATTCATATTTATTTATATATATATATATATATATATATATGTATATATATATATATATATATATATATATATATATATATATATATATATATACACACACACACACATTCATATTTAATTAAATATATATATATATATATATATATATATATATATATATATATATACACACATTCATATTTATTTAAATATATATATATATATATATATATATATATATATATATTATATATATATATATATATATATATATATATATATATATATATATATGTATATATATATATATATATATATATAAATCAATATACAACCCACGGTGGTGGTGCTGCGTTAGTGTTGTCGCCTCACAGTTAGACGCTGTCCGGTTCGATTCTCAGCTAGAGCGTCTTTTGCATGGAGACATGCATGAATGGACGTACCTTTGTTGAAGGTTGTGCATCAGAGCTGGTAACTCGGCACGTAAAAATCAACTACCAATCATTAGCGGACCGGAGTTCCACTGTGGCGACCCCTAAGCGGGAAAAGCCGAAAGACACACACACACACACATAAATCAATATACAGATATAAATAAATATGTATATAAATATATAAGTGTATGCACATGTATACATATATCTACAGATGTGTGCATGTATGTATTGATATATATATATATATATATATATATATATATATATATATATATATATATATATATATATATATATATATATATATATATATATATATATATATCCGTGTTATGTGTAAACATGACTGTTGTATATACCTTCCCAGATGTATCACATTATATTTATTTGATATGTGTATATTTAGATATAACAATATACTTGATTAAACACTAATATCACTAACAAGTACTAAACAATTGTAGAAGTCAAAGCAGTTGATCACTGCTCTTCAGTATGTATACTGAGAGATATATTTTGGAAAAAACAATAGCCATCTTCACAGCTGTGATGGCTTAGTGGTTAACTGCTGTGACTATAGTGTACAGGTTCTTGATTTCAAGACTTGCAAGGGCTGTTTATTTTGTTGGTAGGCAGAACAAGGACTGTTGGATACAGAGTGGTTAAGGCAGTTTGAGCAGCTTTAAGCAGGTTTGCCCAACGGTAAGCACTGATAGCATACAGTGAAATGAAAAGCCGCTTACACCATGTAGGCTTTGCTTACCAGTGCGCAAAACTGCTTAGCATTTATATTGAAGCAATGCTTAAACCTGCTAAGCATGGGTCAGCCCCAGTAACAAGTGATGACATTCCAGTCTGATGAAATCACTCGGTAATGACATCTTTAATAAGTGTATTAAATTCCATGTACATAACATGCTTCTGTGTGCTGTCATTACAGTAGCAAGGGGTGTGAGTATACCATCTGGGACACCTGAGTATATATGGCTAGTACAACAATCTTTTTTTTTGTATGTGTTTCATGCATAGGTAGTATCCCAGGATATATGCAGTCACACTTGCATGTATTGTATTGTATTATTACGTTACTACTGTTAGCAGTGCTTTCCCAAGTAAGAGTAGATTGCAGATTGTAGTACTGGAACCATACACCTCTGCATGCAAAGCTGGACTCTGAGTACTGACTATCATGTTCTTGGTGTGTGAGCTGTGTGTTTTTAAGTACTTGCTACTGGATATTGATCTGATATGTGGATATTAACTGTAGACTACTATCCTAATGCATAACCTGTTGGCTAGCTGATTTCTGTCTGTCCTCTGTACAGATGTGCAGATGTCAGGTATCCATCTTGGCTGCTTACTATGCTTGACTGACACTGGCATGTCTGCCCAGCTGTGTTATGAATGCCAAAGCTAGGAAACCCCAGGCACTACCGGGTACAAGGCCAGATATGGTACTCTCCCCTGATGATGACAAATGTCCGCTGGATCAGGGTCCCTGTTGGGACTGAGCAGGGCCACGTGCACATGGCTTGCTGTGTTGTAGTGTGGACAGCACCCCCCTGTAGTGCTGGTGCAGGTACGGTCACTACAGGAGTGTCTCTGACTTGTTGCATGTCCATGTAGACCTCCACCTGTTGGTGTTGCTGACCTACGTCCATGTGGCTGTCGCCCTACTCCCACCATATGCTCTAACACAGACATTGCATGGTCAAGGATTTCCACCATCTCATCCAATCATCTATCCAGGACCACCGCAAAATAACAGTGTGCACCTGCAAGGTCACGGATGTTGTCAATAACAGCAGAATGAGTAGCCTGCTGGAGCCTCAGACCCTGTCTGGTATAATGTTACATATATGCCTGTGCCTCCATGATGGCCCAAAACATATGTCGGGTGACACCTTCTGTGGCACTTCTGCCAGGGGCATGATGGCCAGCAGCCCTCCTATGAGCACCTCTGTACATCTGCCTATGTGGTACCTCGCCGGTCATCTGGCTATGGCTGCTGTGTCACACTTGCCATAGTCACCACACTGTGCTATCCCATGCCACCACCCGCCAACTGTCCCTCGTCTATGGCCACTGGTGATGGGGTATGTATAGGCAATGTGACTGTGTGTGGGGATGGGGTGGATAACAGTGGGATGTCAACTGATGGCACAGCTTCAGCCTCTGACAACCCCACCTGTGCCTTACCATACCTATCATCATTGTCAGAGTCTGTATGCACACTAACATCAGTTTTCCTGCAGGAGGGACCCTGACCCATCTCGCCACCTGTGAGGGGAAAACAGAATATGTACTTTAAGACCTGTACGTCATTGCTTACCTTTAAACACACACACACACACACACACACACACACACACACACACACACACACACACACACACACACACACACACACACACACTTACAGGTGAAGTGGCACAAAGATTTTACACAGACCTCTCATTACCCAACTGTCAACATGCATGACATATGGCACTCAACACCATGCACTGCAGCTATACTCAATCCCTGTTACCATCATTATACATCTCTGTGATGCATGAGTTGTGTTAGTAGGTGATGCCCCTTCCCCTGGAACACACTGCACCCATGTACACAGTATTGCTGTGTACCTGTTCAACACCCTGCCATGTAATGTGCACCATACCTCACAAGTGTACACACCATTGCTGAATGTGACTATGTGTGGCAGTTATGTTTGCTCTGTTGCTCACAGCCCCTATCTGTTTGTCTGACACACACCTGGGTTGATATGAAGACAGATGTCAATAGTGAATGCCTGACATCTGATTTTCAGATCTCATCATCAGCAGTGTATGTATGAGCAATAAAATCCAATTATACTGACAACCTTCAAAGCTTACTATGGCTATGAGGAGTGTATACATCCTTACTGACATGCCACCCTCTTCCCTGATATGCCATGGGGCCACAATACTGCATATGTTAACATTACACACACCTCATATGTGACATATGACCTGTGCAATCAAATGCAATATCAAACAAATGTGTTAGTTGTGCAGATGTTGATTGGGATGCATACAATATGTGGGTTGCACAAGTGTGCACATCCTTAACATGATGGTTTGTTGCAGCACCTGTTAGGTGAACTACAGCAGTCACTGTTCCTGGAAGGGATATACTAGCATGGACCATCTTCACTTGCCATTATGTGGTCACTCCGCCCTAATAATGTCCCCCAACTCTGCCAAATTGCAAGGTCAGCTCATTATTGCTCTGGATTCGGGGTTATGTCTGGCACAATGCATGACCTTGACTGTGTTCAGATACAGCCATTCTTAGCAAGATTTGGATGTATGCTTCAGTTCACTGTTGTGTTTCAGGATGACACCCCTCCCCATCCTCACCCTTTTTGCAGATGCTTGACAACTATGGGCCACACATGAGTGTCATTTTGTAGTGTCCCAAATTCAGAACACCATGTCTACTGGCCTAGTTCCTGCTAATGAACAGCAAACCTAAACTGTCTTACAGCTAAAATCTACATCTCTTACCTGGTATACCTGTGGAGGTAATGCTTGTTAACACTACCTGACTGTTTCTAGACATATTCCCATATTATGCACATACCTCTCAATCTCTTATTGCACACACTCTGGTCAAAGCTTGACAACATGGGATTACAACTAGGAACATATTTTGAATATTGCTCTCACAAACCTGGAGGGCTGATAGAGTGACAGGATTTGTTTTCATATACATTTTCTGAAGGTTTTGAGGTCTGAAAATTAAATGTATGTCATTATTTGCTGATTACAAATCTGAGATCATCTTACTGATTTGCCATGGGGACAGGGGAACAGGCAGAGACTATGACCCAATTATCTGGACATTCTGAAAGGTTGTGTACAGTTGAGAGGTATGATTATGCATACAGCTTACTAACACTCCCATGATTCAAACCATGGCTGTGTCTGATAAAAATGCCAGAATTTAAGTGTCAGCAGAGTGCGCTGTTTGAGTATTGCTGTCTATCTCTTTAGTGATTTCTGTCCAAGTCTCTTGTGGTTGTACAATCTGACCTTGTAATTACAACAGCCTCATACAAACATTCCTAGACATAATTTTATGTAATACAGTGTGAGAAACTGTGGTTGACACAGCAGTACTATTCTGATATCAGATGTTACTGAATGCTACATGTCAGCCATACAATACCAGAGTAAACACTACCAGTCCAGGATTTCAATTTTTATTGGCAGGCACAATTTTCTTATCTGACAGACCTGTGGAGGGAATGTTTGTTAACACTACTTGACTGTTTCTACACATATTCCCAAATTCCAAGTTAATATTATGCACATACCTTCAATATGTTAATGCACACACTCTGGTCATAGCTTGAAAACATGGGGGTAGAAATAGGGAGATATTTTGAATATTGCTCTCATAAACTTGGAGAGTTGCAAGAGTGACAGGTTTGTTTTCATATACATTTTCTGAAGGTTTTGAGGTCTTAAAATCAGATGTATGTTATTATTTGCTGATTAAATTTCTGACATCATCCCACTGATTTGCCAGGGGGACAGGGTAACAGGCAGAAAATATGAGCCAATTATCTGGACATTCTGAACAAATGTGTACAATTGAGATGTATGATTATGCATACAGCTTACTACCACTCCCAGGATTCAAACCATGGCTGTGTCTGATAAAAATACAACAATTTAAGTTTCAGCAGAGTGTGCTGTTTGGATATTGCTGTATATCGCTCTAGTGTTTTCTAAGTCTCTCTCGGTTGTACAATCTGACCTTGTAATTGCAACAGTCTTATACAGACATTCCTAGACATTTTTATTATGTAGCACAGTGTGGGTAACAGTGGTTAATACAACATTACTATTCAGAGAATGCAACGCTAAAAATGCCATACAATACCAGAGTAAACACAACCAGTCCAGGATTTAGAGCTTTATTGCCAGGCAGTTACAGTTTTATTTAAATATGACCTATATGGGACTATGACTGTTATATTGTCTGGTTTATTCAGTACAACCCATACACAAAACAGTTTTTATACTGGCAACTGACTTTCTACTACTTTTATTTGGTATGACTACTACAAGCAGGATTGTTACTCACCAGCCTTGCAACACAGCCTTTGCAGCCTACTCGCATGGGCTTCCTGATTCACAGCCCATTCAGCTGCAGCTGTAAGGGAAATAGAGAAATAAATATTTAGCCATACCTATCCATCATATACACAGGCTGGACATTATTAAACAGTTACTGATATGAGTACTTACACACTGCTGGGACATCACCCCTCTGCCTTGATTCTTGGACACACTGGTCCAAGAGCTCCCTCTTCCTCAGTTTCAAGTTGGCATAGTGGTGCCTGACCTGCTCACCAGTCCGAGTGATAACAGTGGCACTGGTGAGGTCATAGGCGAGACAGTCCCAGGCTTCTGATTTATATGGGGAGCCTTGGTACTGGCCCTGCAACAATCTCTCATCATGTTTTTTTTTACCAGGAGCCCTACCATGACATTGGACTCCTGGATGCCCCAGCGCTGCACACGGAAGCGCATTCCCTCTCTGACTCCAGCCATTCTGCCAACAGTGGGAAGCTGCAACCAGTTATGAGCTGTATTCCTGCCTATGGGGTTTAACTACAGCCGATTTCCCACCCTTTACCATGATTGGATGGTTTTGAATATGCTGAGCTAAGCTACAGGCAAACCTGATTAGCTAAAGTTGGCATTGCTTAAAGGGGCAAGTTCAGCACTGCTTGCCAATGAGAAAATCGATTTAGCTGGGCTACTCATTGCTTAGCAGTCATATTTACACAATGCTTACACCGTTAAGCAAAGATATGCAATGCTTAGCATTGCTTATTTGAAATTTTATAAACTATCTGCTGTATGACATTGATTCATCATTCATTGCATATTATACATTTGTTTACTGTCCCTGAAATCCCCCAATGTCCTTTCATTACATTTATTCAAGTGTGATTATACTGTATGGGGTACTTGTGTTTATATGGGAATTTCACAACTTTATTAAACTGACACCTCATATCTGGATCTAATGCAGTACTACAGTTAACAAATATATGTTATTTAGTAGGCAATACAAAAAAATTGTTTATGCACTGCTGTCACATTTAAAATGTGAATTGGTTATAGTGGGGATTGAATCAGGAATGGCTGCTCGCAAAGTATAAACTCTAACCACTACACTGTTGCAATACTGCTTATGTTGGTTGTCTCTTGCTATTTAACTTCTTGTGCTGTTTAAGCTGGACTAAGCATAGCTAAGCAACAGGCACACCTGCGCAGCTAAGCTTAAACTTTATCGCATTTATAAAAAAAAAAGATTTGTTGTGTTATTTTAGCTATGCCCTTCAGAATATTCCTGCTAATGCTAAACCCTGTACTTTTATCAGCTTTCTGCTTAGTGGTGGACTGGTGGGACATTTGTCTCTTTTGCCTTTGACCACTTTTGTTTTCCTGAAGGGTTGGGGGTGTTATGAGTGTTCTTGCTCATTTTAAATGCCGAAAGGCAATTCTGGAGTGCAGAGGCATATGTATTGTGAGAGCTCTGCTCTCAGACACACTCCCTGCACTCATACACAGCTCCATGTCTGTTTAATTGCGCAGGCAGCTTGCCTTCACGAATATGCAAGGCACACTGCTGTGCTGTACAGGAACAGTCCCTGCCATGCAGGAATAACTTATTCCTGCACGGCTGCTTGCTGAATCCCAGGGCACATCTTTTTAAGGTTTACACATACAGCTAATAATATGCAAATAGCACACTTGGATGTATGGCTAAAAAAAGATTGTCAGCAGAATGATTTGTCTATGAAATTTTTAGAAAAGAGACATAGTCTAATGGGGGTTTTACACTTCTCCAGTGCCCATTCCCCACAACAGAAAAAAGGCCATAATAAAAGGCCAATTTGTGCATGCTGCACAAATGGTTAGTACTTCTGAGTCCTTCTTAGATGAATGTGACTATTTAAAGGGGATGTTTTTGGGAAAGGGATATCCCCTGAAGATAGTCAATGATGTAATGATGGAAGTAATACATAAATAAGAGAGAAAAGAGACATTTTAAGGCTATTTTATGGTATGGTACTATAAGTAATAATGGGTACGTAGGCTGAAATGAGCATGACAGAGAAATGTTTGGGAGATGGGATCATGGAATATTAGGTACAGGACACTTACCTACTCTCTCCCCCATTGGTAAAATTACAAGAGTTCATTTATTACTAATTTTGGACCTAAAAACTATGACATAGAAATTATATTGTGTAAAAATTGGGAACTATTAATGAATGATAAAGAAATAAGAAAATGTATAGGGGAAACCATCCATAATATACAGAAAAGGACAAAACCTTAAGAATATATTTGAAACAAAATCAAAAAGAGAATGATAAAAAATGTGGTTCCTTTTCTCATTGCAAATTTATTTTGGAAAGGAGTGAGATCCATGTTAACAATACTTGGATTAGGATAGTAGGAAAATATTATTGTGATACAGAAGAGTAATTTATTGCACAACCCATAGTCAGTGCCTAGTCCTATATAGAAAAGACGAATAGAACGTTTAAGAATCATATATATGAAAATTTAAGGGAAATAAGAATGGGAAAAGACACTCCCTGGGATTCGTGAAGACATTTTTTTTCCATGCAGAAACAGTGTAGCCGCTCCTGCATGGAAAATGGCCACCAAGTGATTCAGGATACTGCCGTTATCACGTGCACGAGCGGCCCTACACTGTTCTAGCATGGAAAATCATGCAACATGCAAATCACCTAATTTGCTGGTGAAAACCATGCTAATGAGATGATTTAGCAATTCACCAAGCTACCCGGACTCCGTGTTAGATCAGTGTCAGTGCAGAAATGTATTCAGTTAATAACTGAATACATTTCTGCAAATGACAAAACAGAAGCATGACAGCTCATGAAAAAGCATGCATTATGTTCATTATTCATGCCAATGGACAAATATAAGGTCATTGACATGAAAAATTGTTTCATTTTTATGAAAAATTAAACTTTTTCTTCCGGCCAGTCTTGGCCATTTAAGCACAGGGCAGCGGCTTGTAAACACGATCATGCCGAAAATTTAAAAAAATGGGAAACTCAATTTTAAGGTAAATCTGCATTTTGCCATTAAAGTCTATGTAAACAATACCAGGGAGTACTGGTTGTCAAGGGGAAAGGGTCTGTTTAAGTGCAGTAACTAATGACCTACACGCTGGGGTATGCAAATGAGGGGAATGTTACTGAATCACAAAATATTCTAAGTCCACACACTGCACCTAACCATGTAGGTACTAGAACAAGATCATATAGGCATGAGGAGCAACTAACAGGAAAAGGGGCCTGCTGTAAGCACACTGGAGCTCAGTGGCCTGTGTTTGCCCTTTGCTAAGCATAGCTAAGGAAGGAGGCGTGTTAGCACTATTTACATTGCTTAAACGGTTGTGCGCAGCTTCCACCAGGTTTTAAACTAAAAAAAAAACACAGGAAACAGCAGCAGTGTTTATATTTGAGCACTGTGAATGTGCAGCGCACCTCGGGGCTTAAACTAGGAGGAAACTGGGAAGGGGAAATAGCAGTAGGAAAGCAATCAAGGAGAAATAGCATAGCTGGCAGGTGGAATGTATCAGAATCAGCCAATTACACAGGCAATAGCCCAGAACACCACTATAAACTATGCAAACACCTTTCAGACTGTTTTTTCCCACAAACTCTACACAACCAGTGTACACAGATGGGGGATTTTTAACTGGCAAAACTAACTAAACATGTTAGATGCTGCTGCCTCTTTACTCTATCAATATGTGCTAGAGATTGAGGGTGGTGAGGAGAAGAATGCCGACAAATGACCCACAGTGAGGAGGAGGAGAAGAGTGTACAGACCCAGGGTAACCTACCAGGGCCTACATGAGCTGGAGATAGTGGAGTGCTGTAGAGTGGACAGGGACATTCTATACCAAATCATCGAGCTGTGCCGGCCATGCTTCACACACAGAACTAACAGAGGGGAGCCCATCCCAGTGGATACCAAAGTATGTGTAGGCTTAAGAATACTAGCCAAAGGTACCTTCCAAAGAACAACTGGGGATGTCATGGGGGTCTCACAGGCATCAGCATCCAAGGTACTCCACAAGTTCCTGGATGCCATGTTACCATATGCCAATGAGCACATATATTTTCCCAACACCCGTTTGGCATTGACCAGAAGTATGTGTCTCTTCCACCATATAACTGAATACCCTGAGGTAGTTGGTGTTATAGACTGCATGCACATCTGAATCAGAGCACCACCCAGTGAGCAGGGTAGGGACTACATAAACCACAAAGGCTTCCCTCCATCAACTGCCAGGTCATGTGCAATGCCCAGGGCATTATAATGCAAGTGTGTGCTGGCAGCCCTGGAAGCTATCGTGACTCCCACATTTGGCATTCCTCACAGCTGTATCGGGGGTTTGCCAGGGGGGACATCCCATATGGCCATCTAGTGGGGGATGCTGGTTATGCACTGGAGCCATGGCTGATGACACCCATCAGAAAGGCACACACACCCGAACAAGAAAGCCATAATGAGGCACACAGGATCATTGTAGAGCATGTGTTTGGGGTGCTAAATTCATGGTTCCTCTACCTTGACATACCTGGTAGAGCCTTGCAGTACTCTCCAGCAACATGTGGTCAAATATTCATAGTATGTGCCATACTACACAATATGATCCTGTGGAAACAGCTGCAGCAAGAACAGCATGGGGAGGGGCCACACAGCCCCCCACCATTGCCAAGGCCACCACAGGCTCAGAGGGACTCAGAGAAGGAACTTCCTGAACCTGCCCCCATAGGCAGATGGAGGCATGCCCAGTATGCCCTGTCCTTGGCAAAGAGACAATGCATAGCACACACACACTGACACTCTGGGGACCCAGGGACTGATACCTCTCTCTGACTCGCACATACAGTAAAATGGATGCCTAACATGACACTACCTGTGCTTTACCATGTATAGGGAGTGCACTATGTGCATCCGACATAGTCAGCCCTCCAGCACCGTCCTCAATACTGGCCCAGCAACAACGTAAGTCACTCTTCTTATTAATTAGTGAATGGAGTAGTATGTCCTGATAGTTGTATGTATGGTATGGATGCAAGCATGCAAGGGAATTGGGTGGCTGAATGGGATAGCAGCAGACAGCTGACAGCTATATGGGACAGCAGGAAATCCATAACAAATACTGGTGTCAACATACTAGGCAGTACTATACAAGGTGACAACTTCCACCGCAGTACATGTGGTGGCCTAAATAACTGTGGGTGCCCATAGGTCACACACATGGATGTCAGTGAGGGTCACATGCCCACCACCAGCCTCAACCAGCAGGACAGGTGTAGATGACCATAAAGAAAGCCTGAGCTAATGCCTCCAAATGATGGCAATAGTGAACAGCCTCACTCCAGACCTACACAGATACACTACAACAGGTCTGGCAGTTGTATTTTAGATTTAAAGGGTAAGAAGTCTGAAACTGAAATTTATGCCATTAAAATCTAACGTGTGTACTCTACTGATATGCCTCCTTTCTGCATGATAGATCACAATACAATATGAAATTGAAGCCAACAGAGTAACTGAAATACCAGTACAGTCATTGCAAATGTTTAAAGTCTTCAAGTGTGCACCCTCCCCCTACAATCCCATGTAGAAGTTCAGTAACATGTAAGTTTGAGGAGTAATATCACTGGAGCACAGATTGCCAGAGATTTCCTAATCTACATGATAGATTGTTGCATGTGTACAATATGCAGGGGTCAGTGCGGTAAGTTTGTTGTGTGTTTAATACTATCTGGAAGTGGTCAGCATGTAGGCCTGGATGGTTGTGTCTCAGTTGGCTAGGTACAGTACTGTGGATGACAGGGCCATGTACCAGCAACTGCAGTGCCAACCACACTGCTTTTCAGCTACACCCATGTCATCAGTTGTACATACTCCCTGTCCAGATGTCAATATCTATCACCATCGGAAAGCTGGACATGCCATGAATGGGGGCCCATACATTTGCATATAAAATAACTGTCAACTGCACACAGCTTTGGAATTATACATAAAGGTTATCATCACATTAGTTATCCCTCTAGTATGGAATACTGGTAGACTGGCCAATCACTGGCAGACCGCAAAAGGCACAGTTATAAAGTAATGACAGGCTGTCCATGTCCACACACAAGGCAGCATAAGGGGAATGTCCCAGGTATATCTGTGAGTCAGTTGCCAGTAGCTTCCATTTTGCACATTCACTCAGCTCACCCCACCATCAGCCACAGGTTTATCACAGGTCATATCCTTGCTGTAGAGAATGATTACAGCATGACCCCATCTCTTTATGGAAATACATACATGATGCTGCATGCTGAATAGGTGTCCCATGCAGGTGTGTCCCAAGCTGTAAGCAGCAACCTACACACATCCAGACTCGTGGATCAGTATGAACAGGAAGGATTGACAGGAACACCTCAAACACTTACCACTGTCACACCAAGGTAATCCACTGGCTTGCAGCCTGGGAACATATGAGTGACAGAATGCACTGGCCTGCTACAGATGGCCTGCAGCACTCTCAAATGGCCTACAGTCCTCTGGCAAAGGCCCATGCCTCACTCATAGTGCCAATGTATGGAATGTCAGGGGGTCCTAACTAGCAACCTAACACAGTAAACAGAAAACAAATGCAAGGCCATAATGACAAATGCCAGTAGCATGCCTCCCCATGTCCTTCTGCAAGAACTGTGAACCAGGCCATAAATACTACTGGATGAAGGACCAACTATAGGGATACCTCTGAGATATTGCTTTCATAATGTTAGGAAGAGGAGAGAATAACAGAGGGGGTGTAGCAGCATGGATGTCATGGAGTATGTGAATTCTGAAACTCTAATGTCTGCCCATACTACCTACCAAACTTATGAATGAATAGCCACAAAACTGCTTGTAAACCACAATGTGAAGGTAAACTGACCAGCTATATGAGTCCTGCCTCTGGATAACCTGGGTGTATCTGTACAGCTGAGAGGTATGGCCCCAGCAGGATATGGCCATTTTGTTCAGTTGAGAAACGCACAAGAAGGAGATTCCCAGCTAGCATACTACCAAGGTGCTGGACCATTTACATAGAACCAGCAGCCTATTGTCTGTAGCTACCCCTCCACAATGGCAGGAGTGTGCCACAATGTGTAGTCTATGCCTCAGAATATTGGTCTCAGCTTTGTTCATCTTGTATTTTCCTGGTAAATAACTGTGAGCAAAGAATGATATCTGTCAGTAGTTGATGACAAGATGCATCACAGTGTAAAACAGTACATATGTCAGAAAATCTATGCTACAGCCAACCGTGCTACACAATCAGCACAGACAGCAATAGTTACAGTATCCCCTGTATGTTACACCCATTGTGTCTCCATATTGGCAATCTGTCAACAAATATCCTGCAGAAACAGGTTGCTAGGTGTAGATGTAGCACACAAAATCCTGGACTAGAGTACAACTCTCCCTGGAATGGATTCACACACTCATTCACACACTTAGAAGGTCATACTGGGCATGGTCCTACACTTAACAGTGGACTATAGATATCTGTTATTCGCAGATGTCTGTGCACACACTCCAAATTGTACACTGTTTATACTTTACACACACACACACACACACACACACACACACACACACACACACACACTGGATAGGAATACTCACACATATCTAAGGCCAACATAATATATGCCAAACATGCACATACAGAAACGTGAGGAAGAGAGAAACAGACAGCAACAGAGAGAATCCCATTATGAGGCCTTTCCCACCCAGTATACATCCCATTGACCTATATCACATGATGTGCTGATGTCATTCACTGTAGAAATTCCTTTTGTTAGCCCTCAGCCCTATAGTCTCAGTGGTGCTTGTGATAACTGTGCAACACTATAGTACAAATAAGTATTCATGTAGCATTTGTAATCTCAGTCCTGTGAAATGTAAAGTTGTGTGTGAGTGTGTGTGTGTTTCTGGACAAATGAGTTTGAGGCCATTCACACTCATTACACTTTCCATTGCCCTACTTTAGCACTCCTGATGATGTCAGTAACCTTTAGGCAGTTTTCAGCTCTATAAACATTGTGGTGCTTGCAATAACTGCATAATACTGTGGTATAGCAAGCTAGTTAGGTAGGAGTTCTAATCCAGGTCCTGGCAATTGTAAAAATGTGTGTGTGTATTTCTAGATGAATGATTTTGAGGCCATTCACACTCATTACACTTCTCATTACCCTACTTTAGCACTCCTGCTGATGTCAGTCACCTTGAAATAACCATTTGGGCAACTTGCATCTTTATAAGCTCTGTGGTGCTCGCAATAACTGTGTAATACTATCGTGTCACAAACTAGTTAGGTAGGAGTTCTAATCCTGCTCCTGGCAATTGTGAAAATTTGTGTGTGCTTCTAGATGAATGAATTTGAGGCCGTTCACACTCATTACACTTCCGATTGCTCTTCTTTAGCATTCTTGCTGATGTCTGTCACCTTCAAATAACCCTTTGGGCAGTTTGCAGTCCTATATGCTCCATGGCACTTGTGATAACTCCATAATGCTGTAGTGTAGCAAACTAGTTAGGTAGGAGTTTTAATCCCGGTCATGGCAACAGTGAAAATGTGTGTGCTTGTATAAGAGCATGTCTGTGTCTTTGTAGAGGCATGATTTCAATGCCATTCACACTCACTACACTTCACATTGCCCTACTTTAGCACTCCTGCTGTCAGTCACCTTGAAATAACCATTTTGGCAGCTTGCAGCTCTATAAGCTCCATGGCGCTTGTGATAACTGTGCAATGCTATAGTGTAGCAAACTAGGTAGGTAGGAGTTCTAATCCCAATCCTGGCAACTACAAAAATGTGTGTCTCTGTGTGCGAGAGTTTGTGTATCTTTATTGAGACATGATTTTGAGGCCATTCACTCTCACTACTCTTCTCTTACCCCTCCTTAGGACTGCCGCTGATGTCACTCACCTTGAAAGATACCTTTGGACAACTCTCCAACATAAAAGTTCCACGGTGCTTGTGATAACTGCATCATACTGTAGTGCAAAACACTACTTAGGTATGAGTTCTAATCTTAGTTCTGTCAATTGTGTGTGTGTGTGTGTTTGTGTGTGTGTGTGTGTGTGTGTGTGTGTGTGTGTGTGTGTGTGTGTGTGTGTGTGTGTGTGTGTGTGTGTGTGTGTGTGTGTGTATATCTGTAGGTAGAAGTATTTTGTGTCCATACACAGCCAGTACATTTCAAAGTGTAATAGTTTACAATGGCTGCTGATGTCACTCACCTTAGAAGTATGTTTGAACGCTGTTCTTCCTATAAGCTCTGTGGCACGTGTGATAAATGTGTAACAAAGTAGTAGCAATAACTACATACATAAATGAAGCAAAAAAATAAGTACACAGTGCTGAAGGTAGTCTTGCCAAAAAAGAGCCAAAATAAAAACAATGTAAAGTGTCTATCCTGCATTTTCTTCATTTGTTTTGTCTTTTAAAAGTTTTATTAAATCACATATTTTATCGTGTCTATGATGGTATGTCTGCATCGTTTTTTATTTTACATAACTACATAGGTAGGGGGTTGTATCTTATTCCTGGCAAGTGTGTGTGTGTGTGTGTGTGTGTGTGTGTGTGTGTGTGTGTGTGTGTGTGTGTGTGTGTGTGTGTGTGTGTGTGTGTGTGTGTGTGTGTGTGTGTGTGTGTGTGTGTGTGTGTGTGTGTGTGTGTGTGTGTGTTTGTGTCTGTGTGCCTGTGTGTGTGTGTGTGTGTGTGTGTACCTTTGGCCCCATTTACACCCAGTACACTTCTCAATGCCCTACTTTAGCAGTCCTGCAGATATCATTCATCTTAGAAGTACCTGTTGGCAACTCTAAATGATGCAAGCTCAGTGGTGTGTGTGGTAAATGCTTAGCATAAAGGTCTGAAACCATAGTTAAACAGAGGTTTGAACCTCACTCCTGGTAAATGTAAATGTGTTTGCAGGGTAAAGTATTTGATGAAATCTCTCACCCAATGCTGTTATTTACAAGAGCTGGTGATCTTCCTCACCTTAGAAGTACCTTGGAACAGCATCCATCCTATAAGCTCTGTGGCATGTGCAATAAATGTGTAACACTGTAGTAGTAATGCATAGACAGACAGGGGTTCAAAACTCAGTACTGACAAGTGTGTGTGTCTCTGTCATCAGTATCCAGTGTGGATGTTGATGTGAACAGGATCTATTGGGGGGGTGTATTTTGCTAAATTATTATATTGATGACCTAGTATATATCCTAATGTCCACATTACAAGTCCAAACAAACAGTTGTCAAACATCATAGAAGTTGGTGTAGACAATCTACAGCCCTAAATATGTAATGGCATGTGCAATAACTATGTGACAGTATGTAATAGTTAACAATATAGGCAACCCTTCTAATACTCAGAGACCACTCTCCACCTAGGAATCATACACAAACACACTTGGCTAGGCATCCACCACTATATCAGTAGTTCTCTGGCAAACTGGCTCACAGATAGTACCCACAGTGTGATTGCAGTTGACTCCATGTCAAACCAATGAACAGACATGACTGGTGTCACACAGTGTACAGACCCATGTCCTCTCATGTTTGGGATCTACCCTTCTGAGGTGCAGGAGAACACAAAGGCATCCTGGCTGAAAATGCCTGCATACAACAGTAAGGTGAGTGGTAGCATTCCCAATCCATGTGATGTGTACATCATCCACAAAGGCCACGCTGACACCTATGACTGTTGTCAGAACCTTGGACATTACCTCAATGCCAGGAAATGTGCGGCCATTACCTTTGGGAACACCATGGCTCACATGAAGTAATACATTGGTGGTAGTCCACTGAACAGTGACATTTTTATAACAGAATGTGGAACACAGGTTGACAGTCAGCTGTCTGTTGACCACAACAGTGCCACTGACATCAGAAAGTACTTTGATGTGCTACATCTCCTGACGAAGTGAGTGTTATCCAGCTAGTAAAAGGACATGGCCACGCTGTACCCTCCCCTCAATAGCCCAATCAATGTGTACAGTGGACCTTTTGCCATGTACCCCACTGGACACCTGCAACAACTGTAGAGCCTGCAAACGTACCCCACAAAGAGAATACCATGCCTTATACACATGGTCTATATGGACAGACTCCAATAACTCCAATTAATCCCTGTATCATACTTTCTATGTAGGTGCAATCACTACCTCAGTTACACAGCCATGTCTCACAAACTAGGTCAGGAATGCTACATCTGAAGATACCAATCTGTCCACACAACATACCCCAGAGACCTCAAGTACACTTCCACACTTCAAAGGACATGCTTCTGGGACAGGTTCACAATCCAGACACTGTCCATGTTATGGAATATAAATCACATGCATGAGAAGCAGTGCACATCACTGGCCACCCACAATAGAAATCTGGATAAGTGGATGGGAAATACAATATCCACCCCTGGGGACCACTCCAGTGACTATACTCATGAGCCACACTGGAGACTATTGTCATGTAGCCTGATGCCAGGGTATTTCCTTGGGCTAGCATTGTAGAGCCTTCAGGCCCATTCACCTACTACACACCTATGAAGCAATGAACCTATGGATCTCAGTACTGGCAAGTGTGTGTGTGTGTGTGTGTGTGTGTGTGTGTGTGTGTGTGTGTGTGTGTGTGTGTGTGTGTGTGTGTGTGTGTGTGTGTGTGTGTGTGTGTGTGTGTGTGTGTGTGTGTGTGTGTGTGTGTGTGTGTGTGTGTGTGTGTGTGTGAATAGTAATCTTAGTGTGTTTGGTTGATAAATATCCCCTGGGGCTGTAGTTATTAGCAAATGGAGGTGTGTCAAAACCACAACACATACCATTCTCCACTCTACAACAGATGTTGTAAGTCAACATATACCTATGTACAATCCTCAGCCCTATAATCTGTGAAGCATATGCAATCACTGTGTTACAGACCTGGGAAATCTGTGCAGATACAGATGTACCCTGCCTAAGACATGGCTGATGTGTTACCACACTGCCATACCATTTGGTCTTGCTGTAGGGCCACATCCTGGTGACACACAGATGCCTAGTACAGAAACAGGATACAGCATGTGAGAACACATTCACTCAGCATTAATAATAGCAATAATGCATCATGGATAACACCTTACACACACTATGATGTGTACCCCTTACAAATGCCAGATGACAGCAACTTACACAGCATTACATATCTACCATTTAGTAAGTTCACCCTGTGTATAAGACCCATATATGCATGTCCTTGCATAAATGGTTTTGATGGCAGGGATCTGGCACAGATTTCATCATATGCATAGGGTGTGGTGTGGTTTTGCCAGAGGCCTAGGCTGTGCCATTTGGTTGACAGTATGGGTTTGTGTTTGGGGTGTGGGAATGGCATGGCCTGTGCAGGTGTGGTGCATGTGTGTGGAGGTGACCTTTTACTGATTGTGTGTGTGTGTGTGTATGTGTGTGTGTGTGTGTGTGTGTGTGTGTGTGTGTGTGTGTGTGTATGTGTGTGTGTGTGTGTGCCTCCGCATGTACACAGACATGCCATGTGGCTGCCCTACACTGATGTTTTTAGGACAGTTGTAGCCTGCACATGGCAGGGTGTGCAGTTCATCATCTCCGGCCACAGACCCGGAAACTGGACCTGCCCGGGGTATCATGGGCAACACCAGGTAGAAGGCTGGATATAGTACTGCTCCCTGATGTTGACGGTTTCCACTGGATCCACGTCCCTGTTGGAACCAGCCAGGACCATGTGCCGATGACCTGCTGTGTCTTGGTGTGGACATCACACCATCCTCCATATTGCTGGTGTTACTGCCCATACGGGAGTGTGATGGTGCATGGTCATGTGCATGCTCAGCTGATCATGGCACTGAGCTACCTCCATGTGACGGCTGCCTCCCATCCACCAAACATTCAAGCACAGATACTCTGCAGTGATGGAGTGCCACAACCTGATCCCAACATCTATCATTGATCTCATTGCCCTCATGCAGAACCCCAATGAGTTCATGAAAATCATCACGTGCACCAGGGAGATGTTCTTCAACCAGCCTGCACATTTGTCTGGTGTTACGTTCATTACATGCCTGTGCATCCATTACAGACAGAAACATGCACCTGGTTACTGCAGCAGTGGCACTCTCAACATGGGCTGGAGGGGCAGCCATTCTCCTCCGAATACCCCTGCCCACCTGCCTTTGTGGGACCTCTCCAGGACTCTGGCTATGGCTAGTGCTTGGGTACTCACTTGCCATAGTCACCACACCTGCATGTTCTGTGCCACCACCCAGCTGTCCTTCAATTGTGGCCACTGGTGACAGGGAATGTGCTGGCATTGCGACTGTGTGCAGAGATGGGGTTGACAAATATGGGATGCCAACAGATGACACAGATGCAGCCCCTGACAACCCCACCTGTGCCTCAATATGGGCATCATTATGGTCAGAGTCATCAAACAAACTAACATCACTTATATAGTGGGAGGAACTGCGACCACCATGTCCACCTGTGAGGAAAAGACAACAAATGTACATTACTATCAGCACTATAAGGTATGCTGGTACCCACACTCACACACATGACGTGTCCCACACACATTCTGCAGACCTCACATTATGCAACAGATAACAGTCATGACACACACTCAGACCAAAACAGACACACTATGGAGAGGCCCTCAATAACATGCAGTCCATATCTTTCAACTTACTGTAACTACAAATCTACACCAGTGGGATATGTGAGTGTTTTAATTGGTGGTGAGCCTTCACCTACAACACACTGCACCCATGTAAACACTGCTGTTTATCTGTATAACACTGTAGCAAAACCTGTGAAACATACCTACCAACTGTACTGAGTTTCCAGGAATATCTACATATGTGGTTCATCTTTCCTGTCTGCTGCTCATACCTTCTATGTTTGTTTGATATATCACTAGTTTGTCCAGTGGATTGGTGAAGCTATGTAATGTCATACTATGATTTGCAGATGCATAACCTGCAGTACATATATGTGAAAATAAGGGTGGCTACTCAAACAACTTCCCAAACTTACAGTGGATATAGTAATTTTACAGACCCTTTTAACATGCAAGGATATTGTGACAAATCACATGAGACACCAGTGATATTGCCATAACATTTTCACCATTTAATTTGACATATAACCTGTGCACTCCAATTGAAGGAAATGCACATCAGGTAGGTGTAAGATATCGTAAATTATATGACTACATCAGATGGGTTGCATGGGGGTACACACACGTAAACTGATACTGTGGTAAAGCACCTGTTGATCTCAGTGCAGCATTTAGTCCTCTTGGGAAGGTGTGTATCAGCATGGCATATCTTGACATGGCAATGTTTGCACACTCTCCCTTGCAAAACACCTCCTAATCTGTCAGATTGTGAGGCCAAACCCTGTGCACAGTGGTCGTCAGGTCACCACACAGATTGTGTATTGTAGTTAGGTGTGGTCTGAGGCTTGGCCACTGCAGACTGCTGATATTATTCCTGTGAAGCCATCCTTTGGTCCAGTGGCTGTAAGGTTTGGGCCATTGCTGTCTGTAATGTTGATATTCCTCCCCATCCAGAGCTATGTGGCAGACACCAGAAGGTTTATAGCCACAATGGACTGGGGTTTGAAACTGGTCATAATATATACTCCAAATCAGCTAAAGCCACAGTTAACACATGTGAACAGCAAATGCAAAGTAGGACATTGCCATCAGCCTGCTTCAGTGTATGGTACTCTGGCTCTGCTGCTGTGCAGTGCTGTTATTGGCCAACACTAATATGACCATATTGTGGACAAATACAGTCTAACCTTGGTGTCATAACACCTTAACACATTTCCACACATGCTTTTTGAAAAGCTGATGTATTGCTCTCCAGAAGTTACTCAGGACTGGATGTTGTTTGTTGTAAGGAACAGCTGCCATCTCCCAAACACACCCTATATCCAAGACATGTAGAGACCATGGAAGACTGTTGTCACATGTAGAACACATCCAGTACTTTCCACAGATTTCTGACACTCCTTCAGTGTTGCTGTATGGCTCCTTGCAGCCTCCCTGGACATTGTTGGTATTGTATCCTCCACATACATGTAGGGATGTCTACTTCTTCACAATGTCACTGTTGCATCATATCTGAAACACCTTTTGATGACTAAATGCACTATGTTCCATGGCATATGCAATGTTGTCGGTATGTCTCTGTAGCCTTCTCCAGGCTGATACCTTTCTAAAATGTGATCCGTTTGCAGCATGTTAAGCTGTATGTGAGGCATTGCTTTTGGTGTATCAGGCAACTGTGTGTCTATGTTAGGATATTCTTGGTATGTGAGATGAGTGTTATTTGCAGTTAATCCAAGAGTCCATAATTGATGGCAGGTGTGTATCCAATATGATGACCTTCTGTGGTTTTGTCACATGTTGCTACACCACAGTATGGGTTTCATCCTGTGCAAACATATGCATCTAGTTTATTGGACAATGTCCATGTCACATACTTGCTCCACTAACAGATTAGTTTGTTTGATAATTGCATTGTACAGATTATAGGTCACATTCAAGGTTGGATAGATGTTTGGTGTTGTGTATTGTGCTCACATTGTCATATATCACAAATACTGACATTCTAACAGGTGTGTACATCTGTTATATGTGCTGCATAACACCAGTTTATACAATATGTCCCTTCTCCTTGCCATTTGTCCCAACATTTTGGCAATCTTTATCCAGATGTCCTGCAATGACAGGTTTGTGAGGTAGGTATGCTACAGAGATGTGGCAACACAGGCAAATATGCCCCTGTGATATACACTGTGATATTAGGTAGTGAACCCCACCACAAGTGATCATGCAGGTATTGGAAGTTGTCTGTTTGTAACAGTTATATGCATGGTCACATGCATGCCCTTAACATGCCTGGGGTACTGGTGAGCCACAACAGTAAATCCTCATACTCACAGGCTTCTGGCTGCTGTACCTCATGTAGATGAGAGGGACTTAGGTAGTTATGAAGGAGAGGTATTGTTAGCTGATTCACAATATGCATTTGTCCATGATTAATTCTACAGTTATTCACAGGTACAGTATCAACTATGATATTACACATTTTGTTGTCCTTTACCATAGATATGCACTTGTGTGTATTACTAAACCCCAACCACTGATGTATTTTGCAGTGACATATGCATCTAAAGACTCTATAGAACAAAGTTGTAATGCAACCTCAGTACAGTGATGTGCACTTTTGCTTTACATGGACGCTCCTCGTCTGTTGCCTGGGTGCCATCCACCTCTATAACTGTTATGTCCTGTGCTGATATTTTAGTGGGGCCTACCCCAAGGTTGGCCAGAAGCTCCTCCATTGCCATAAGTGGGGCCTCTCTGGCTGGCCCCCCACCAGTAGTCAAATAGTCCCTTGCTACAGCAGCAGTCTGCTGCTGGGCACATTGGATCAGGTCAGTCACCCTGTGCCTGAGCTGATCATATGTCCGGCCATGGTGGTCCACGTTGTTGACTCTTTCTATGATCTCATCCCATAGGGCAGTCCTCTCCCACTGATTTTGGCGACCCCGACCAAAGAGGATGTTATAATTCTCCAGGATGGTCTCAGTTATGGCCGCAGTCTCCTGTTCGGTGTAGGCGGGCTGCATCTGTATGTCACCTGGAAGACAGAAACAGAGAAACACATCACAGGACCTCAGACATTGCATAGACTTCCTTACAGAGACAGCACATGACTAATTATCATCAGAAGCTACTACATATGAACACATCATATCCCATACGTAGCAGCACTGTATGGACATGCATCATACTCCTGATCTTGTTGTATCATATTCCCCCCATGTGGATCAGTACATTCCATAAACCACCATTCACATTTGTGTAGAGGGGTGACAGTGTCTGTATTTCTTGCAGAAGGGCTGTCAATGCTGTGCAGGCGTGGCTCGCATACAGTGTGTAATGGAGCTGGAAGCATATGTCTGAGTTCATGTAAGATGGGTTGTCTGTGTACTTAATAAAGGATTTTCACCTGGAAACAGATTGCATGCCTTGTTTGGATTACTTTCGAATACTTAGTAATTCTGTACAATTACATATTTATTATTATTATTTTTTTTTTACTTAAGATGAGTTTAAGTTCGCTACTTCTACTACTATTGTCTGATCTGATTAATATACAGTGATTAACTAGAGATATATGGACTGAAAATCTTCCACACAGAGAAGTTTCTTAAACTGTTTTGTTTTTGGACCCACTATACTTGTTTAGTGGGTTGTTTTGAGACTTCGGGGATACCACGGAGATTACTTGTTTTTTTTTTTTAGTTCATGTAGGATGCAGACAGGAATGTTATCAGTCCACAAGGGGACTTGCAATTTTCATGTTTAAGTGGGCAGTGTGCACCTGATCCATGATGATGAGGGTAGGGTGCATGTGACGTGCATATCCACCTATACTGATGTTGAGCCAGGGGGGGTGATGTTTAGCCTAAACGTGTCTGCAGCAGGTTGGCTGCAGCGATGGTGTGTGTGTATGTGCTATGATTGACTTTCATTACAGGATGGGCTGGGTTGTTGCCTATGAGACTGCAGACATAAGTGAAGATGGCCTTCTGGTTGCCCTCAGTGGATCTGTCCAATTTATACTCAGAGTTAGCTTACAGTAATCCACCTGTGACCTACTATGGTCATCTAGACAAAGGATTATGTGCTAGCCAGTTGGTGCCTGCTGCTACTTTTCCCTGTACAGCCAATATAGCATCCCATTATGTGCTTTGTGCACTACTGCTGTCCAGAAAAGGTGTTTATGCTACTTTGGTGGAGACAGGTTGCACAAGTTAGGTATTGCTGAGGCCATACAGCTATGTGGGTGGTCATATAACTGTTTGTAGTAGGCATGGACACAAGATCATAACACAGTTGGACACGTCTACTATTTCTACATGATACTCATGCATATGGCAATACCCATGTCTGTGCCTGGGCAATGCAACAACCATTAGCTGTAGAATTGTAACTCTGTTGGATGCTCAGACATTAGGATTACACATGTGTACAACATGTATGGCTCATTTACATCATGTTTTGCATCCCATGTCGTGCGTTATGAGGCAGCCAGATACACCTAACCATACATGCATGCACTTGCACAGGTAATAACTGCTATACATTTCTGCTCTATGTCAATATGGCACACTGCCATAACACTTTTGTTGCTCATTCCTTCCTGTCAACCTGGTAGGGTGGGACATGTGGAGGATGCTGTACATATATGGTAGGCTATGGGCCAACATTAGTTACACTGTCTTCATATCACTGTAACACACATACGTCAATTGATAATTGTGTAGCCTTTGCATTCACACTCATACCCTAGAGGATGTGTGATGCTCCTATGGCAGGCAGAGAGGTGATGTCTAGGAGTGTGGTAGTGAGTGGTAGGAACATTTGCTGTTGCATATATGGCTGGTACTGGTACAGAGCTAGTAGATATGATGGACAGATGAAAGGTGGCTATGTCTGTGTGCATCATACTCAGGTACAAATAATTTTAACATGGTCTGTCTGTGAGGGGAAATGGTGTAGGTGTTGACCTAATGGAGTATTGTACCAAGTGTGTGTATGGCAGTGATAAGAGTGTCATGAAGAGCAAGGTCTATGCATCTGGAAATTAATGGTGTAATGATGACAGTTGTTAATGCATATGCTCCATTAATTATGTGTGTGATGGATAAGACTGATGTATTTTGCAGTGGTTGGATGAAGTGGTGATGACTGCACCCAATGGTGAGAGAGTAATGATTGGAGCACATTTCAATGGGAAAGTTGGTGAAGGAGACAGGGGGATGCAGAATTAATGGGCAGGTATGGTGTTAAGCAAAGGAATTCAGAAGGTGAGATGGTGGTGGAGTTTGCAAAATAGGATAGACATGGTTGTCGTGAATATGTGTGTTTACAAGACCAAGTGGTATAGGGTGACAGACAAGAGTGGAGGAAGATGCACATGGGTAGATTTTCCCCTATGCAGGCGGGCCTGTTTGAAGGGAATTGGAAACAGTACAGTGGTGACAGGAGAAAGTGTAGTTAGGCAGTAGGGAATGATGGTCTGTGGGATGATGTTGGTGATCAAGAAGTGAGGGAGGGGTGTGAGGGCAGCACCACGGATCAAATGGTAGATACTGTAAAAGGGTTTGTTAGGTTGAGTTCAGGGAAGAATTACAACAGACAGTGGGTGGCAGCAAAGAGTTACCAAATGTCTGGTTGCATACATCTGGTCAAGTAAGGGAGATGAGTAGAATGGGACTTGGTGTGACATCTGGGCAGAGGAAGGGGGACAAGGAGACCTGGTTGTGGAATGACGAAGTACAGGGGAATATACAGTGTAACAGGTTGGTGAAGGAGAAGTGGGATTGTCAAACAGATGAAGAAGTAGATAGGAGTATAAGGAGATGAGGTGCATGGCAAAGAGAGTCAAAGGCTAGGAATAGGGTTTCTGAATGGTTGTATGTAAGGTTGGACACCAATGATGGAGGATAGGACCTGTACCAATTGGCTAGACAGAGGCACATAGATAGGAGGGATGTGCAGCAAATAAGGCTTATAAAGGGTAATGTGGGAAACATACTCACAAGAGTGGAGAGTGTGTACAGCAGATGGAAACAGTACTGTTATGGGCTGTTGCATGAGGAGAATGAGAGAGAGAGAGAGAGAGAGAGAGAGAGAGAGAGAGAGGAGGTTGGATGATGTGAGTTTGGTGAATCAGGAAGTGCAACAGATTATCAAGGAGAAAGTAAGGATAGCTATGAAGATGTGCAATAATGGTAATGCTGTTGGTCCAGATGACATACCTGTGGACACATGGAGTTGTTTATGAGAAAGAGCAGTGGTCTTCTCAGCCAGGTTGTTTACTGTGATCTTGGAAAGTTAGAGGATGCATGAGGAGTGGGGAAATGTGTTTGTGTACTGATTATGAGGATAATGGTGGTGTGCAGAGCTGTAGTAACTATGGAGGGATAACACTGCTCAGTCACAGCATGAGGTAAGGGTAAAGGGTGGTGGAAGCTAGGTTAAGAAGGGAGGTGATGATTAGTGATCAGCAGTATGGTTTCATGGCAGAAAAGATCAGTACAGATGCGATGTTTGCTCTGAGAGTGTTGATGGAGATGTACATAGAAGGTCAGAAATAACTGCATTGTGTCTTTGTGGACTTAAAGCAGCATATGACAGGATGCCTAGAGAGGAGTTGTGGTATTGTATGAGGAGGTCAGGAGTGGGAGAGGATTCTTTAAGACTGCTACAGGATATTTCCAAGTCTAGTGTGACAGCGATGAGTTCTGCATTGGGAGTGGCAGGGGCATGTCAGGTGGAGGTGGTAGTACATCAGGGATCAGCTCTGAGTTCTTTATTATTTGTAGTGGTGATGGACAGGTTGACAGACATGGTCAGACAGGGGCCCCTGTTGATTGTGCTGTTTGCAGATGACATTGTGGTCTGTAGGGAGAGTAGGGAACAAGTTGTGGAGAGCCTGGAGAAGTGGGATTATGGTCTAGAGAGGGGAGGAATGTTGGTCAGCGGGACTTCAACAGAATATATGTGTGTGAATGAAAGGGAGGATGGAGGAATGGTGAGGATGCAGAGAGTACAGATTGCAAAGGTGGATAATTTTAAATACTTGGGAACAACAGTTCAGAGTAATGGGTAGTGTGGGGGAGAGGTACAGAAGAGAGTGCGGGCAGGCTGTAGGTGGTGGAGAGGAGTGTCAGGTATGATTTGTGACAGACAAGTACCATTAAGAGTGATAGGGAAGGTCTACAAGACGTGGGGAGACCAGCTGTGTTATATGGGTTGTAGACAATGGCATTGATAAAAAGGCAGTAGACAGAGCTGGACGTAGCAGAGTTAATGACATTACGATCTGCACTGGGTGTGATAATGGTGGACAGGGGTAGGAACATGTATGTTAGGGGCCAGCCCAGATTGGATGGTTTGGGGACAAAGTCAGAGAGTGGCAGGATGATGTTGGTCTGAATATATGATGAGTAGGTATACTGAGCATATATGGGAGAGGATGAGGCTGCCGGGTAAGAGGAAAAGAGGAAGACTTAAGATAAGGTGTATGCATGTGATGATAGTGGGCATACAGCTGGTTGGTGTGACAGATTAAGATGCAGAGGACTGGAAGACATGGAGACAGATGATCTGCTGTGGTGACCCCTGACGGGAACAGACACATGAAAGGGAAGGAGAGGTTGTAATGGCAGAGTTCACAGCTTGCTAATTATTTGTCAGACATAACACAACTCTTTGAGTAGATTACTACAAATCTGAGGCACAGATATGGTCAGTGTGCATAACAGTGGACAGTTCAATGGTATAAGCTCAGTATATGATATGCAGTTTAACACACACAGCTGCATCAGTATTGTACTATGCAAATACCCTGTACAGGTCCCTCACATTTCTGATACAAACATGTACTTGGATTCACAATTAACATATGGATATATGCAACATCCTAGTAGCTGGCCTAGCAGTGTCACAGTCAGTATTGTTCAACACACACTCTAGTAGTAGTCATATGTGAGCCAGCCTTTCCTGGGGTGAGTCAGGGGCATGAGCTGTGTTCTATGTCACTGCAGACAGACACAGATGCTATGGCCATATGTTGTAATCAGCAATATATCAGTACAGCAATTGCTGAGTTTCCTATTTTCCACTTTTACATACCCCCCACTACATTCCATTACATGCTTACTTGTTTGACATACCTTATTTTTTTTCTGGTTCAGTTGCTGTTCTCCACAGTTTCAGTGTGTAGGTCTCTGTTGCTGTGGATGTTTTTGTTTGGTTTTGGTTTTTCCTGTCTCTCTCTCTCTCTCTCTCTCTCAGATAGATGTAGGTTTTACATATGTTTTTTGTAGGCAGCAGCTTGCCTTTTGTAGGTAATGCTCATGATCAGCTGATGGCATGTGGACAAATTGTAGTCCCCCACTTGCTAATTGCATGTAGAACAGCTGTGGTATTATTCCAGAGCCAATAGCATGGAAACACACTCCTATAACTAAGTACTTCATGTGTGCATTGCCCCTTTTCCTTGCCTGTAAGCTGAACATCATGGAGGTGCCTAACAAGCAGCATCGCAGAGGGTAGTTAAACATACCTCTTACAACAAAGACTGTGAAGACAGGCCAACAAACTGGGAGAGGATGTTCCGGACATGGGGACAGAATGTAAATATTGCTGTTATACATTTGAAGTAATGCTAGTTTGACAGGGTTTGTGTGGATATGGCTGTTCTGCATGATTTTACATCTGACAGTGTTATGTAGTTGACATAACTCTCATCTGTCAGGCTATCTGCAGACTAGCCAGGGGTTGGACTCTTATATTTGGTGTGTTACTCACACATTTTGTTTTCTTTGGTAAATCAGTGGCATACTCTGAGGACTGCAGTCTGTAATTGGTAACATCCATGTGTGTTTCTGACTTCCTATCTCTCAGAACAGATATGTTACAACCAACCCTGTTACACCAGCAACGTTCTCAGTTTATAACAGCAATATGTCAATAATGCCCCTATATTTGGGCCTCTGTCCCCCAAGCATGTCAGGCTTTGTCCCTATGTCATGCAGTAAGAGGCAGATAGGTATGACATATCATTATTTACTGACTTCATTCCTGATATCATCCCAGTAATGTATGAGACTGCTAGACATGTTATGTGTACAAGGCCTTATATTTGAAGACAAAACCTGGACATTATGTGGGACTCTGTACAGTTATGAGGTCTGTGTACTTCTGGCAATAGTTGACAGACTGTTAGGACTGTGTAGCTGTGTATTGTGAATATGTTATTTGGCCTGTGTTTGGAGTGGGGTAGTTGTCAGTGTTATTGGTCCTCTTCTATCTGATGTTGCATGCAGATATAGTGTCTGGTACTCTATCAGCTGTATGTGTTTGCAGGAGCAGACTGAGACATGTCCCATACCACAGTCAGGCATCAGACTACACTGTGAATTGGGCCAGTATATGTAGGGGTAGTGTGTGGGTGGCAAACATGATAATGGTTTTGTTCAACAGTCCATATACTGTACTATTTGCTTTACCAGTATGTCACTGTCACTGTGTTGAGATTGGTTGTGGGTATGCACTTTCACACTGGTGTCTGTTTCTCTGTGCTGTTTCATTCCTGTAGTACCTGATATATTTGCAATTACATGTATGTTCCCCCATAGCAATATTGGGTTAGTGTTGTGTCAGTCTGCCTGTAGTTTAGATAGTGCTTGGTGACATGCCTAGCAGCTCAGTCTACTTTCCCTAGTGTGATGTTATGTCCAGATATTTTTCAGATGTACTGTCGGCTGTTCGCCATACGTATTGAGTATTTCTGACAAATCAGTGGGATGGTGTGTAGATGTACTTCACTAACTAGTGGGAAGTACATGGGCTTAGGACTTGTGCTCTTCCAGTTATTATATGTTAGAACAGACAGGAGGGTGTGACTGCATCAACTGTGTCAGCTTATCTACTTCAGTGGTGAGAACAACAGTAATGTGTTTCCACGCCAGTTAGAGCAGATTACATGTGTCCAGTGGACACGTGTGTGAAATGGACAGCTTTGTATGGGGTGTAATTTATTTTTGGGAACAGATTGCCCTTTGTTTAAGGTGAGAGTGGGATGTTGGGTAAGGATAGTAGGTATATTTGGAGAGGTAAGTTGGGTAGGAAGACAGATAAGACAGACAAGACAGCAGACAGGGTCAGTGTATGACAGATGTGGGGGTAAACACCTTGACGGGGAGGGTGGTTGGGAATCAGAATCACACGAGCCCCCATATGGATACAGTGGGACTGAGGTCACCACTGCACCTTCATGCCCCCCAAAGGTAGCTGTGCTGGGGACTGAGCAGGGGGGCAGGCTGACCCTCAAGATGTACCACGAGGCCCTCAAGCTGGTGTAGCTGACCTCCAAACTTCTTTCAAAGCTCACTACGTACCAGACCCTGGACCTGAGAACAGGTGATAGTCTCCTGTCCGCGCCCACTCCCAGGAGGGGATGAGCCTCATCTCCTGAGATGGTTCCTCCCAAAGGGGGTGCAGGGCCAGCGGACGAGGCATATCTGGAGTCGGTCCCAGACATGCTGGGGCCATGGTGCCATGGTCTGATGAGGTGGGACAGGCGGATCTGCTGGAATTGGCCTTCCCAGATGTGCTATAGTGTTGAGATTTTACAACATATGTTGGTTAGTCAGGAACAATGCAATTCCAAGATCAGTTATAACAGCATGCATGGATGTTCTAATGGACCCCATAAAACAATTATTAAATCAGTTGCATAGCAAACAGAACACATGCAGATATGGAACCACAGTGGATATTATAACAGCATGCAGGTTACATTGATATCAACAGGCCATCTATGATATAATTTAAACAGGAAACATTAAAAATCAAATGTTTAAATATTTGTAGAACAATAGGGAACGTGTCCCAACAGTAGGTTTGGTGAAAAACACACCCATTGATTTATGTAGTTAAGTTATTGTTGCAGATAGGTGGGGAGAGAGAGAAATTAACAACTGTATATTATTTCACTGCTCACAACTGTTCTGATTATTAGTCTAATCACTACTCTCTAGATATGACCTCACATTACATCTACCTATGGCACTGGGTTTGGGCAGTGGGTGTTGTACACAGTTATAAGTACAGACTTCGTACATATAATATACAGCTTTGCTTACCTGCCAAACCTGTGGAGGAAATGTGTATTAACATGACCAGACAGTTTCTACCCATATTCACATATTCTTGTGTGAAAATATGCAAACAGCTTATTACCACTCCCGGGATTCGTACCCTGCCGGTTTGTGCAAAAATGTACCATGAGCCTGACGTTGATCAGAATGAGCTATTGAGGTCATGCTGTTCTTTTTTTGACTGTTTTCTACCTAATATTTTGTGGTTTGGACAATCTCACCTTGTAATTCTGACATTCATGCATGGCAGACAGTTGTTATACTGTGCTCTCACAAATTCAGATATTACAGTACAGAAAATAATGGTTAACAAACATGACTTTTTCAGGTATCAGATTTTGGTGATGGAACATTTTTTATGCTTAATCTGTTTTAAAACTACAGAATCTTTGCCAGATGAGCCTCTATTACTTAATGCTATCAGAGCCATATTGCTGTGCAAAAGCTGTACAGATTTTGGCTCTTATTAGCACATAGCAAATGAAACACAACAGTCTGGGGTTTAGAGTTTTATTGACAAGTAATCGCACTTTTATTGATATATACACAGTACAGTGGTATTACTCTGGGGCGGCTATGGTGGTGCAGCAGTTAGCATTGCCGCCTCACAGCAAGAGGTTTTCTGGTTCGATTCTCAGCTGGCGTGCCTTCTGTGTAGAGTCTGCATGTCCTCCCTGTGGTTGCGTGGGTTTCCTCCAGGTGCTCCTGTTTCCTCCCACATCCCAAAGACATGCTGTAGGTAGATTGGACACTCTAAATTGGCCCTAGGTGTGAGTGTGTGCCTTCTGTGGAAGGCTGTGCTCCAGGCTGGCAACTCGACACTGTAAAACTCCACTGCCAATCATGAGAGGACAGGTGATCCACTGTGGTGACCCCTAAATGGGAAAAAGCCAAAAAGAAGTGGTATTACTCTACAAATGTCATTTATTTAGTACAAATGTCAGTAGTGACAGTTGACATTCTACTCCTTTGTATTATTTGCCCTGAATACTGCAAGCTAGAATTGTACTCACCAGCCTTGCAATGCAGCCTTTGCAACCTGCTAGCATGTCCTTCTCTGTTCATGGCCCTCTCATCTGCAGCTGTACAGGGGACAAAGACACATTTATGCATACCTATCCATCACATACACAAGCTGGACTATCTTAAACAGTAATTGATACTGATACTTACACACAGCTGGGACATTCTCTGCCCGAGCATCTTGTATCCACTGGACCAACTGATCCCTCTTATTCTGCTTTAGGTCAGCAAAATGGTGCCAGACCTGCTCACCAGTCCAAGGGATACCAGTAACATTGGTGACGTCATGTGCAAGATGGTCCCAGGCCTCCGCTTTGTACTCAGAGCCCTGGTAGTGGCCCTGCAGCAGTCTCCCTTCACGGTTTTTCATGAGGAGTCTGACCATGACCCTGGACTCCTGAATGCCCCAGCATTGTACCCAAAAGTGAGACCCTCTCCAACTTCAGCCATCGTGCCTGCAGTGATGAGCTACAACAGGTTTATTCCCACCTATGAGGTTTAAATAGGGCTAATTTCTTGCACTTTGTCATGATTGGACCATTTTAAATATGCTAAGCTAAGCTAAACTATGAGCAAACCTGCTTAGCTAAGGTTGGCACTGCTTAAAGGGGCAGGTTCAGCACTGCTTACCAATGGGCAAACATATTTGAGCAATGCTTACACCTGGTAAGCATAGCTGTGCAATGCTTAGCATTGCTTAAGTTTTATTTTTTAGACTATCAGCTTTATGGTATTGATTCATCATTCCTGACATATTATAATTTTATGTTTACCTTCCATGACATCCCCCTATGTGTTTTCATTACATTTATTCTTGTGTTACTATACTGTATGAGGTACTTGTGTTTATATGAGGGTTTCACATCATTTCTGGACTGACACCTTATTTTTGGTTCTGCTAAACTACCCTGGGTGATAAATATTATTTACTACATCATTTATTACAACATATGACTTTTACAACTGCTTTCACATGTAAAAGTGAAAAGACTTCATTTGGGCTTGAGCCATGAATACCTGCATACACAGCTGCAGCTCTAACCACTACACTATTTTGGATTACTTATGTAGCTGATATTTTCCTATTTAACTCCTTCAGATACTTAAGCTATGCTAAGCACCAGTGTGCAAAGCGCACAACCGCTCAGCTATGCTTAAACTTTTGTTGTTTCCCGAAAAAAAAAAATGTGTGTGTGTGTGTGTACATATATATATATATATATATATATATATATATATATATATATATAATATATATATATATATATATATATATATATATATATATATATACATGGGTCTACTGTATAACTTCGAAAATACACTTCTTCGAAATTACACAGTAGACCCTGGGTTACGTGAAAGTGCACTTACTTGAAAGTGCACTTTCATGAAACCTGCTTCAGCGAACGGGCTATGTACTGCAGTTTAGTGCAGTAGTCATGGACCTTAGGGTTAGGGCACGAGTCATGGTAAGGGGATAGCTAGTAGGGCTATCCCCTTACCATGACCCGTGCCCTAACCATAAGGTCCGTGACTATCACACTATCACACCACAGTGGAGGACATAAAACATTTTCCTACTGTCCTCCACTGTGGTGCGATACATTCGCAGAAGCAGTGTTCGCAGAAGTGCACTTTCGAGTAAGTGCACTTTCGCGGAACACAGGGTCTGCTGTATAATTTCGAAGAAGTGTATTTTCAAAGT
Source organism: Protopterus annectens (assembly GCF_019279795.1). Lineage (NCBI taxonomy): Eukaryota > Metazoa > Chordata > Ceratodontiformes > Protopteridae > Protopterus > Protopterus annectens. Next base: position 633,571,244 of record NC_056735.1, on the reverse strand, counting down.
TATACAGTAGACCTATATATATATATATATATATATATATATATATATATATATATATATATATATGCGTGTGTGTGATTTCATTTTTTCTTATTTTACTGGAATGACAGGTTTAGCATTAGCGTGAGTTCACTACTGACGGACAGTTCATTTCAGACTCCACATCGAGGGTAACATCATGCTAATGCAAAACCTGTTATTCTATCAAGTTTGTATGGGCTATATTTAAAATCTATGCCTCTATTTGTCCATCCGTTGTGCTCTACGTGGTTGAGAGGTATGCATTCTCTCTCATTTTGCATTGCCGAATGGAAATTCTGGAGTGCAGGGGGCATGTGCATTGTGAGTGCACTGCTCTTGGATATGCCCCCTGCACTTGCACATAGAACCATGTCTGTATTAGAGCATGGCAGCGCACCTTTATGAATATGCATGGCACGGTGCCGTGCTCCATGGGAACGGTCCCCTCGTTGCAAGAATAAGCTATTCTTAAACGGACATTTGCTGAACCCAGGGGATTAATTCTTTACCCAAACACTGTGCTGAATTTGTTACCCATTCCTTTAAGTTTTTTATTATAGAGGCTTTAGACATTTCTGAAAGAAGAGGGGGGCTTGGACACTCCTACTAGAAAAATGTGAATTGATTTGGCAGTTTTTAATATTTTAATATTTTAAAATATTTTATTTATATCTAAAAAGATGTTCTCTTTGCTTCTACCGCATAAAAACTGTCTGTTTGTTATTGTTTGGTGGTCTATTATTATATTATATTATTGCTGGAATCTTTTAACACACATTTAAGTTTTTGAAATTTGAATTTATTCATCTTACATTAATTCAATTATATTCACATTAGGTATCACATTATGTGAAATGGAGATTTTTTTTTGGAAGCTAAGCAGGGTTGGCCTTGGTTAGTACTTGGATGGAAGACCACCTGGGAACACCAAGTGCTGGGTGTGTGTGTCTGGGGGAAGTGATCTCATTGTAGAAGGTGGTCATGTGATTGTTCTTTGCTGTAAAACTTCCTGTGAAGTATGTAATATTATTTGATGAAGTTTCAAACTATTGAGATAAAAGCTCTTATCGGATGTGTGTGTGTGTGTGTATATATATATATATATATATATATATATATATATATATATTTTTTTTTTTTTTAATGACATTTTTGCTTGTTAAAGTGCATTTTTAATCCTCACTTGTGAATGGGCCTTTCAGAATGGACACATTTTGTGGATTTAATTGAATGGATATATGGAGTGAACTGTTGGGAACTGTAAGGAACAAAGAGAGTGTTTTTATTTTATTGGTTTAAGTGGTGGTGTTGGTCACAGCAGTTATGATAAAGATGCTGGGTGGAATGGGGAGAAATGGTTCCTGAGGCTACTCACAGCAGTGTGGAGAAAAAAGCGTATCCCAAATAACTGGAGAATAAAGATACTCGTGACAGTGTACAAGAACAAAGTAGACATCCACAACTGTGGGCAGTACAGAGGCATCAGACTCCTATCACATTGCATGGAAGTTCTGGAGATGGTGATTGATCAATTGATATGCAGAGCAGTAGAATGTAAGATGGAAGATGAGCAGTCCGGATTCAGATCAGGATGTAGCACAACTGACCCGATGTTTGCAGTGAGACAGATACTTGAGAAGAAGCTAAAGATGAGTACAGAGTCCAACCGGGCATTCCTAGAGTTGGAGAAAGCATATAACAAGATCCAAAGGAAGCTGATCTAGGCAGTACTGCAGTGGTTTGAAGTCCCAGAAACATTGGTAGAATTAATGCAGGCTATGTACAAGAACCCAATAACTCAAGTAGGAACAGTGTTCAATCCCACAAAGAGGTTCCCAGTTGGACTGGGTGTACACTAGGGTTCAGCTCTGAGCTCACTGCTGTTCATACTGGTGAGGGACTACATTAGCAAATAGGTCAGAGGGGGCAGATCAACAAAGTTGCTGTATGCAGACAGTGTGGCATTACAAGCAGACTCTGAGCTAGAACTTCAGGAGAATGGAATGCAAAACGGAAGGCACATGGGACAAAACTATGCACAGATAAGATGGTGGTAATGGCAGCAAATTGGGGAAATCAGAAGAAGCTGAGAATAGAGATAGAAGGGAAGATAGTGGAACAGGTAAACAGCTTCAAGTATCTGCGAGGGGTGGTTGAGGAGAAGGGAAGTCTGAATGATGAATAAAGAGGTCAATAGAATCAGAGGAGCTACGGCCAACTGACATGGATTATCAGGTGTAGTCCATGACAGAAGAATGCCAAAGAAGCTGAAAAGTAAGGGGTACAAGACAACGGTGTGACCAGTACTACTCCATGGTACAGAAACCCTGGCAGTAAAGGCAGAACAGTTGAAAAAGCTAGAGGTGATGAAAATGAAGTGCCTGAGAAGGGTGGTAGGAAGCACACTGTGGGACAGACGAAGAAATGAAGACATAAGAGCAGAAGCCAAAGTAGCTCCTGTTGCAGAAAAGATTAAAGAGAACAGATTATGGTAATTTGGAAACGTGCAGAAAAGCAGAAGACAATCTGGTGAGAAAGATTTGGGACAGACAGGAAGAAGGTAAGAGGAAGCAAGGGTATCCAGCAAAGAGGTGGATGGATTGTGTGTAAGAAGATCTGCAGCAGTCAGGAATGAGTGTTGAAGAAGGCAGTAGTGTAGCACTGAACTGAGAGCATTGGCAACAGTTAACACGATACCCCTACCCCATGTAGAAAAAATGGGAAAAGGGGGCTGATGATGATGATGATATTAATCAACTGTTCCACCATTATCTCCTTATACAATTATGCCCTACATAAAACTCTAGATGTTGAAACATGGCATTTTCTTTTAAATATTTGTCATTTAATTAAAGTATGCATTTATACATCAAGGTTGTACTTGTTTAAGTATATTTTGCTTTGCTGTACAATACTATACTTTACTAAATAGAAATGCAGCTACTATGCATACTTTTATTGTGATTGCTTATCTTCCATCATTATTATAGCTGTTAAACTTCTATAAAAAGACTAATTTTTGTTTGGAAGTGTAAATTCACAACAGTAAATCAATTAAGTAACTGTTAATGAGTGTTTTTACTGTGCATTTATATTTTGTTGAAAATCTGGCAAAATATGTAAATCTTGTGATTATTGTGAGCGTTCAACTTTGAAGAACAAAAATCCGCATATAACTGAAAAAATAGGATGGAAAGTATCAAAATTATAAATTTCAGAATTAACCCTTTGAAGGGGAAAATGCATTTCATTGTATAAAGTAAATAAGCTCTGAATATTACTTTTGTTTTTAGAAAGATCTGTACAAAGTTAGAGCCATTCTGACATTCAGAAGAAGGCTGCCTTCTATTGTATGCTTTTTATAGATGATAAGCTGCATATAGATTCAAGAGTAAAATTCTGCAAATTTGTAGAGTCCTCATAGGCTTCTTCACAATAAAATTGCAACCAAAGTCATAAGATGACATAGTTTCCTTCACAGGTTTTATCAAAGCTGCAAAAAAATGAGTGATGTGTTTTGTGAATTTCTTAACAAACATACTTTCGGCAACCATTTCTACCAAAGTTAGGTATTTCCACAACTATTACTATTAACTGAAAGCATAGTTATGGTAGAGATTCGCTAGATTATTTCTTAATGATTAGCTGCTGTATTTTCTTCCTTGCCATGAACGTCATATTGACCAGCTTTGTCACCAAAGTTTTAGAAGCAGTAATCATTATTTCCCTTTTGCAATCTTTCTTATCTAGTGGTATTCTAAACTCACTTTCTAGCAACTTGCTGTAGACTCCCTGATTTTTGAACACTTCTCTTCCAGTTTACTTCTTTTCAACAGATAACAACCTGCATTGATACCGAGGCTCAATTCAAGAAACAGCTTGACTAATTTGCCCTTTCTTTTGTCTTTCATTAGCATCTCCTGACCTATGATAAGTTTTCTCAACAGCCTATTCTTATTTAATGAAATACTACTTCACTCATGCAACTCCAATAAATTCTGCATTAGATGCATACTTTTCTTCAAAATAATAGTGCTGGTGTTGCATTGGTGGTGTTGTGTACAGTATTGGACTAAATTAAAATAATATTATCTTTGTTGTGTTACAAGAACTTAGTACCATGGTTCATGAATAGCACCATTTTACAGAATGTTTGCACACGTCTTTTAGTCAGACCATCTGTAACTGAGTATCTCAAACTGTAATTCCGTTTTACTTCACAATTTTTTTTGTTTGTTTTTTTAATGTGAAGTGCAGAGCATTACTACTAACAGTTTGCTTAGACCAGATCTTTTTGGAAACCACCACTTTAATAATAACATTGTCTTTTCTGATAGCATTACCTCCATACATTTTACTTCAGATTCTGTTACTTATGAGTCTACTGCAATCATAATTAATGCATTCTTGACGTGGACCATAAAACCATTGTGAATACTTTGTCATGACACAGATGACCATTTCCAAGGAGATACTGGTTCCTCAACATTTTTATATGGCATTTTGTAACAAATCACCAGTGTTACTAGGTCACTCCTTTCCCTTATATTTGTGCCCCAAGAGAAGGAACAATGCCATAAACAGTTAATCATTATTCACACATGGTTTCCTCCTTTATTTTGCTGAATAAGATAATAGAAGCAACATACATTTCCTTTACATAAAATAATTGGTTGAATTCCTTTACTCCTCACACCAGGATAAGGGATTTCCTATCTATATGGACATTGTGTTCAATCATAATCAGCAATCTCTGGGAAAACTCATGGTTTTCCTTTGTAGAATACTAGAGTTCATATGCTGAAAAAGTGCTGATTCCTAGGGAAGGAGCAGTACATACCAATCTAATAAGCAAAATAGATCACAGTAGGTAATATTTAATCCATTGTGATCATGTCCTTAAATATCGTATAGATACATTTGAATTCCACCTTCAATAGGCAATCAGACCCCAGCTACAGAACTTCATTTAACTGCTGTATTATTTTTGGCTGTTTAAATAGAAGCAAAGTGTTTCTTAGTGTGATTATTGTAAGTTAAATGTAGCAACTGTAAATCACCTGTAAAAACCTCTGATATGGAGCTATAGTCAATGTTTCTGAAACAGGAATGTACATGTTTCTTGACTCTTAATGGGAAGACAGCGAACCCTATAGAATCTGTAATCTAAAACACAATAGTAAAAATAAACAGTTCCATTTTGTGGCAAAGTCAAACATATGGGATTCAATAAATCCTACATGGTCATTTTCCACCATGCAGCAGCAAGTTTTAGATTCAGTAAGCACAGTGTAGAGGTGTGCACCCCAGTGAAAACAAGGTAAACACAATGGCAAGCTAATTATAGCAGAAGCAGCTGAATTGCATGCTAATCAGCCATTCCAACATGGTGGAGCTATTCAACAAGTTGTAAATCAACCATGCAGACTCTGTGCTGATTTTTCCTGCAAATTCCAAAACTTTTGGAATACAGCCACAGAAACGAGTCTACACAGACAGAATGTTAGGGGTGCTGCTGCTTTAATCATTTGTATGTGCTAGAGGCTGAAGCCAATGCTGCTGCTGCTGTCAGTAGGACCTAGGCAGAGAAGGAGAAGAGTTTCCAGGCGCCATTTAACATTTCACAACCTACATAATGTGGAAATTGTAGAGCGCTACAGGGTGGATAGGGATACAGTACAGGAACTCTGCCACATCTGCCATCCTCAATGCAAAGCCAGAGCCAACCAAGGGGAGCCCATTCCACTGGAGATAAAGGTATGTGCAGCAGTAGGATCTTAGCTACAGGTGCCTTTCAGAGACCAACAGGGGACATGCTGGGGGTGTCACAGGCATCTGAATCCAGGATCCTCCACCAGTTCCTGAATGCTATGCTCCAACATCCCAGTGACCACATATATTTTCCCCGTAGTCCTGAGGAGAATACCAGAAGTATGCAGGAGGTCTACTGAGTAGCACACTACCCTGAAGTACTGGGTACCAGAGAATGCACACATATAGAACTTAAGGCACCACCCAGGGAACAGGGTAGGATCTGCATAAATAGAAATGGCTACCACTCTATCAAATGCCAAGTCATGTGTAATGCCAAAGGAATCATCTTGAACGTGTGTGCTGGCAACCCTGGCAGTTACCATGACTCACTTACCTGGCACACCTCCCAACTGTACCAGATGTTTGATAGGGGAAATATCCCACAGGTCATTTACTGGGAGATGCAGGCTATGCACTGGAATGGTGGCTGATGACACCCATCAGAAATACACACATACACCCACGGAAGAATGCCATAATGAGGTTCAAGCTCAAACCAGAAATATTATAGAGTATGTGTTTGGGCTGCTAAAGTCACGGTTCTGATGCCTATATACATCTGAGGGAGCCCTGCAGTACAATGCACAGACATGTACAGAAATACTCACAGTATGTGCCATGCTATACACATCATCCTGAGGAAACAGCTTCAGCAGGATCAGTAAGAAGAAGGGGCACACATCCCACCACCAATGCCAGGGTCACCACAGCCACAGGCAGATGAGGAGTCAGGGGAGGACCACCAGCTGCTGTGGGTGTACACAGATGTAGGTGTGTTCAGTGTGCACTTGCATTTGTTAGGAGACAACACATAGCACACTCAATCACCACCTAAGGGCCTAAAACTTTCTTCCTACACACATACATATAGTAACATTGATGCCAGGCAACTCACACAACCTTTACCTCTGCATGTATTGGCTGTGTACTGCTTGCATCAGGCAGAGTCAGCTCTGAACTACAACAGTGTCAATTGCTGCATTTACAAGGTAAGTCTCGAACCTGGAGTGTATTGTGTAATAATATGGTACACAAATTATCTTAGCATGTGACGTCAGAGACTTTTGTGACATATATGTGCTCATTATTAAGTAGGAGGCCTTTGGCATCAAAGATTCACACAGTCATACCCCCAAAAGTAGTGATGGTCACTGCATGGCCCAGTTTGGCACCATACATTTATCATGGAAAATTTTTAAAGAGAGAAGTTACAAAGTAATGATACACATTGCAGTTTCTAACTTCACAACCCTCACAAGATCATTCACAATAAAGTTGGGAAATTCTGATGCAATCAGTTGTGCAACTTTCCAAGGCCAGTATAAGTCAAAGGTGAAATTAGTAGTTCAACACCACAAATGCAGATATACTAAGCACTTTAAGTCAGTTATGAACCCTGAGCATCAGACACAAAGCTTATGTATCCCTGACTCCAAAAGATAGAAAACAGGGGGATGGTACAGTTATCATCAGTTGCAGATGGTGTTGTGTGTAGGGCAGGAGGCCTAGGCTGAAACCAAAGGTAGGTGAGTGTGTGTGAGTAAGAAAGAGAAGCAGCCAGGCATCTGGATAAATTAACAAATGGCCAGTGAGACAGAATGAGTTTTAAGCTGCACGGCCGAACCATGTAACTGTTGTGTGTCTGTCTCTAAGGGTCCTCCAGGTGAAATTGGTGAGTGCCTGCATGAACACAGACAAGCTCTGTGCTGGCTCAATGTCTTGGTATGTCAGACAAATGTGAACCATGCATGGTAGAGGTGGCAGTTCATTTTTGTCATCCTTGACCATGAGAACTATCTCTACCAGGTGTTGCACTGACACATCCACGCCCACAGTTAAATGCATTCCTGCTACCAAAACATGACTGATGTCTCTTGGATGAGCTGCCTTCATGAGGATGCACAGAACCATGACCCCATGGCCTGCCATGTCTGGGTGTGGACAGCACACTCACTGATGGAGCAGTGGAAGTACTGCTAGTATGAGACCATGATCGGGTGCAGCCACGTTGGCTAACAGCAGATGATGTGGCTGACCTATGCCCATGAGGATGCCATTCCCCTCCCAGCAGATGTTCCATCACAGACACTTGTTCCAGACAGACACCCCTTGGTCCATTACAGACACTTCTCATTCCAACATGTCATTTATCTGATCAATTGAATTGGCAACACAGTGGAGGCAGTAATGCGTGCCAGCTTGTGTCACATCTACAACCCTGAGCATTTGTCTGGAGCACTTATGGGACTTTGCCTGTGCCTCCATGATGGTGCTAAACATGCTTTGAGTGGCATAAGAAGAGACACCTTCACCAGGTGGAGGAGGGACAGCAGGGTCCCTCTGAACATCCCTATAAACCCTCCTGTGTGGCACCTTGCCCACACTTTGGCAATAGCCAGAATCAGCACCTACTGAAACCATAGTAGCCATACTTCCCTGACTGATCAATGGCCTTGCCCTCCACCTGTCCAGTATCTGAGAGCCCAGTGGAATATGTAGGTGTGGCCTACTGGCGGAGTCCGATGGAATTGTAAGGGATTGGCTGTATGTCAACCTCAGTGTCAGATTCAACCTCTGCATCCCTGACGGTGCCTCTGTTTGGCCACCATCATCATCAGAATCTGCTGATACACTGACATCAGCTGGCAGAGTGCCCACACCTCCACTGTCATCATCACCTGTGACGAAAAGCAACAAACACAGGGACAAAATTAATACCTACACTACTATAGTCTAGTATATGCTAATAAACTAACAGTGCTGCCAGTATTACAAACGGTAAAGTAATACACACAACAGGCCTGACATCAACATCACACACTAAAATATTTCTTTAAATTGCGCAGCAGTACTGACATAAAAATGTTTGGCTTACCATTTGCAGGTGATATTGCACTCTGCAAGCCAGATGGTTCCTCAAAAAGTTATGAAAAAGGTAAGGGAAACATCATCACATGTAACAGTTACACAAGGGGTAATGCTTTTACCCCTTTATATGTCCATTAACTATACTTTCAAAAAGAATGTGGCTGACAACTCCAGCCTCAGCTAATAACTGTGAACCAGGAACAAGAAAACTGAGCCAAAAAACAAAAACAAGGAGCACCAAACCAACCGGAAGGTTCTTCTCGACAAATCCACTGACAGCAACCAAAATAATCCACGCTGTGCTGGAACTGTAGAAAAAAACGACAACCACAGCTGTAATGGACCAGTTTATTGCACACAAACACGAATTAACCTAGGTTTCGTCCGAATTGACGAACTTCATCAGAATACACATCCTAGTAAGGATCAACATTTAAATACACAAGTCACACCCCAATAAAACAATTCCAACTAATTGTTACCACTTGACCAAAATTCCTAACCAACTGACTATATTGCGTATATGTATATGTGTTAACTATCTATATATACAAAAGTAAAAAATAATAATAAAAAAAATAATAATAAAAATACCTGACAGTTAAAAATGAATGAATTAAATAACGATGAATGACTAGAATAACTATATTGAATTAAAACATGAAAACAATAACACAAAATGCAAAAAACTTGCAATAAAACACCTACAAACAATCGATTGGATACACTTAACTAAAACCTTGTCAAACATATAACATGATTAGACACATAAATATACTATTGATTGTGTGTATATGTTAACTATATTAATATCCTACCAAAATTACATGTATAAACCTGTAATAAATAATCTATGTAAGTGTGCTGAAATAAACCTAAAATGTGATACCGATGACTAGAATACATAATGATAAATAAGTAATTAATAAATCATGTTTTACCCTTAATCCTGTTAAGTCTTAAAATGGGTTTAATACTACAAAATTCATTCAACCCAGGCCAATTATAAGCATCCAAACATATCTGCCATCTCAACTCGTTAACATCTAGATCATATTTGGTAAGCCTATCCTGTGCATCATAATCCATGTGCTGAATAATGCAAAATTTAAAACTTTGTTTAATGTTTTTTTGTATGTGTCTAGCAAGGGCATTGGTTGTTTTCATATGTTGCATATCCAGCAGATGTTCCCTGACTCTATCTTTGAACCGTCTGCTGGTTTTGCCAACATAGAAAGCTTGGCAATCCTGGCATAACGCAACATACACAACGTTGGATGTAAAACAATTGAAGTGGCCTGTAATTCTAATACAATGAGAATTAACAACAAATTGGTCACCTGTACAGTGTATGTGTGTACACACTGTACACCTTCCACATCTAAAATTGCCAACCGGTCTATTAGATTGTTCCTTACCAAAATTAATTTCTTTTTCAAAAAATTGTTTGAAAGATAAATCTTTCTTACATACAAATTTTAACTGCCCCTGAAATAATTCTCCCATGGTGTTATCCCTAAGCAATATCTCCCAATTTCTACTGATGATGTTCTTAATTACTTCAAAGGAATCGTCAAAAACACATATATACGACGGTGTCTGATTGGGAACTAGTTTGGTCGTAATGTTACACATATTGGTTCTATGATTCAAATACCCATGACGTAATATGGCTTGATATACACCCGTCTGTCTTTTGCACTTGACTTCGTGTAGGATTTTCTCACATAAACATATAGGATACCCCCTATTTTGAAACATAGATACCATGTAATCTAATTCCTTAATGAAATCCCCATCATCACTTACCATCCTGGCCGCCCTGAACATCTGCCCCTTGACAACAGCCTTTTTCTGATGGCCAGGGTGCCAGCTATCAAAATGGAGATAGGAATTTGAAAAGGTGGGTTTCCTATAAATGTTAGATTTTAATTCACCATTAGCTCTATCGTAAGATAATGTGATGTCCAAGTATGTAATAACCTCATGACTAATTTTGTGAGTAAACTTCAAAAAACGCACAGTGTTGTTAATGTATTCAAAAAAGGAATTCAATGCCCTGTGGTCCTCGTCCCAGACGATGAATATATTGTCTAGGTATCTTGAATAAATTTTAATGTGCTCATAGTATTCACTCTTAAAAACATAATTATACTCCCAATAAGTCATTATAAGGTTAGCATACATGGGGGCACAAGCTGCCCCCATGGCCACTCCATCAATCTGTTGGTAATAATTACCCTCATAAAACAAAAAGTTGTTGTGCAAAACAATAATCATTAAGTTGACTAAAGTGTTAATCCTATCTTGATCATAAGCATTCGTTTCAAAAAGCTGTTCTTCAAGCCATATTAAACCAATATCATGTGGAATGGATGTAAATAGATTACATACATCCACGGTTACAAAAAAGTACCGTCCATCATATTAAATTCTTTCATCCTCCCTAAAAAATCCCACAAATCCTTAGTAATGTAGGGAAATTTGGCCATTCCCATTTTGAAATAATGATCTAAAAATTGACTGATAAAGCAAGTTTTGCTCCTTTTTCCATCCACTATTGGTCGAAACTGCAGATTGTTCAGCCCCTTATGTATTTTGGGTATACCAAAAACCCCACTAATTACAGGATAATCGTTAATCAAAAAGTTGTATTCATTTTCAGATATTTCCCCTTGCAATAACATGTCCTCTAACAATAAGTCTATTTTCTTGTAAGCAATGTTAATCTTATTTAAACTTACTTCAATGTAAGAATCACCTAGTAACATGGCAGTCATATAGGAAATGTAGTCACTTTTATCAGTTATTACCACACCATTGCCCTTGTCGGATTTCATGATCCTAATGTCCTTAAGACCACATATGTAATCAAAAATAGCATACTCGTTGTTAGACATGTTAGTGTGTATAGATGTCCTATAACTTTGGTGAAATCTCCTGATATCAATTTCACTTAGCCTTTCGAAAAGAGCTACTTTATCATTCGTTGGTGGGTTGAAAACACTAGGTTTAGACAGTTCCCTGTTAGTGAACTTGCTTCCATGTTCCACTCCATCACTAAAATAAGATTTTAAGTTTAATTTTTGTGTAAACAATTTTAAATCCAAAAGGGAATTGACCAAGTTACCCTTACGACACGGAACAAAATTGAAGCCTCTTGAGAAAAGGTTAACATGTTGACTATCCATAACTTTTTTAGAATAATTAAACAATTTAAAATCTCCTTGACTATTAGTGACAATAGTTGGATTGCTTAGAAATTCACTACAAGACACCTCCAGGTTTACATTATCAAGACAATTTTGTACTTCCTCTAAATATACGTCAGGGTTAAAATCAATGGAAAAATCAACGTACATTTGATTGTCATCTAATACTGAAGATATAACTGAATGGAAAGTTTTGTCAAAACATACACCATCATGTAATTCCGATCCTAATGTAGCCCCACTATTGACATCCGAATGGGTAAAACCCTCATCCTTAATTAAATATTCATGAATACTGAGGTTCATTAGTGTGTGGTCACCCACATGTTCGTGCGAAAACTGCGTTGACAAACTCTCCTCGTATATACTAGTAAAGGAACCATCATGCATGACTATATGGCTATCTGTATTGATCAACAAACAATCGTTGGAATTCCCAATTAAAGAATCATAGACTATATTACACTCATGAGTAGTAAAAACACGGTTGACAGTTAAATCAGCAATTTCTGTATCGTGCAACTCACTGTTACGTTCACAAGGTGAAATAGTCAAAGTCGATGTTGAATAGTTCAAAAAACAATGATAGACTGTCGACCGTTGGAAATGGACTCATCCTCTCCTTCCAACGTAACAAAAACCCTGCCATCAGTCATACTGTGCTCCAAATGATTTCCGTTATCCATTGTTATTGTTGGCAAAGTACCTCTGACTATTTGCGCACTTTCCAAACGCTCTTTGGGTTTTTGGTGTATAAAAAATCCTTCTTAGGTCGAGCCCCCATGTATCCATAATCACCTCCTTCATGTACTTGCCCTTGGTTCCTAAGTCTCTCTGAACATTGCATAGTTAACATATACACACAATCAATAGTATATTTATGTGTCTAATCATGTTATATGTTTGACAAGGTTTTAGTTAAGTGTATCCAATCGATTGTTTGTAGGTGTTTTATTGCATGTTTTTTGCATTTTGTGTTATTGTTTTTATGTTTTAATTCAATATAGTTATTCTATTCATTCATCGTTATTTAATTCATTTATTTTTAACTGTCAGGTATTTTTATTATTTTTTTTTATTATTATTTTTTACTTTTGTATATATAGATAGTTAACACATATACATATACGCAATATTGTCAGTTGGTTAGGAATTTTGGTCAAGTGGTAACAATTAGTTGGAATTGTTTTATTGGGGTGTGACTTGTGTATTTAAATGTTGATCCTTACTAGGATGTGTATTCTGATGAAGTTCGTCAATTCGGACGAAACCTAGGTTAATTCGTGTTTGTGTGCAATAAACTGGTCCATTACAGCTGTGGTTGTCGGGTTTTTCTACAGTTCCAGCACAGCGTGGATTATTTTGGTTGCTGTCAGTGGATTTGTCGAGAAGAACCTTCCGGTTGGTTTGGTGCTTCTTGTTTTTGTTTTTTGGCTCAGTTTTCTTGTTCCTGGTTCTCAGTGTGTTGTTCATGGCAGGCAAGGTTGCCCCGGTCGACACGGGAGCATTACTTCAGCAAATCCAAGAGCAGTTGAGAGAACATTCGGTTCTCCTTCAGAAACTGATGGAGAGAGACAACAAAGTCAGTCAAGTAGATACGGGGGACAGCTTGGGTTTGCCCCTTACACAGGTTACACCGAGGTCCTCACCTAACATTGACGCTGATATTGGTGTTTCCAGAGGGAATTCAATTTCTAACGGTGTAAATTACAGTAAAACATGAAGAACTAACAACTATACCTTCAATGCGGTAAGAGTTCCCCAAGTTACATTCCCGCCACCTGACACCAGTTCCATGAGAGAAATGTTAAAGTCATTTGAGATGAAACTGTTTAAATTCAAAAGGACACAACTAGAAAATAGTTATTTAACATGGAACATTGAATTAGGCATGGTACCCAAAGGGTTGCGCCTTTGGAGATACCCTAATGGATGTGATAACAACGAGAACATGCTTAAAGAATTACATGATTTGTTTAATAGCACTGGTTTAAAACTAATGGAAATCATGGTTAAACACAATAATGTCAAAATTGAGGGTCAATTAACAGAACTTGATGCCCTAAACCAGAACATTAGTCAAGACCTTTTGTTTAAACAACATTACACAAACTATACCCACATTATTCAAGACGTGGATTTTAGTTGTGATGTTATTTTTCGGAAAAAGAACAACAAAATATTAAGGGACATCAAAAGATATGAAACAGGGGATGTTTACCCAAAATCCACACATTTTGATCCTAGTCATGGTAACAACAAACCAACGGGACATGAGAGAAGTGTGGAGGAGGTGGATGACATCACTTCCGGTTTTGAACGTGACGACAACAATGAAATTCGTATGATCAATGGTAGCCCCATAGATGGAGGACTGCGACGTTCGGAGAGACTTAGGAACCAAGGGCAAGTACATGAAGGATGTGATTATGGATACATGGGGGCTCGACCTAAGAAGGATTTTTTATACACCAAAAACCCAAAGAGCATTTGGAAAGTGCGTAAATAGTCAGAGGTACTTTGCCAACAATAACAACGGATAACGGAAATCATTTGGAGCACAGTATGACTGATGGCAGGGTTTTTGTTACGTTGGAAGGAGAGGATGAGTCCATTTCCAATGGTCGACAGTCTATCATTGATTGTTTTTTGAACTATTCAACATCGACTTTGACTATTTCACCTTGTGAACGTAACAGTGAGTTGCACGATACAGAAATTGTTGATTTAACTGTCAACTGTGTTTTTACTACTCATGAGTGTAATATAGTCTATGATTCTTTAATTGGGAATTCCAACGATTGTTTGTTGATCAATACAGATAGCCATATAGTCATGCATGATGGTTCCTTTACTAGTATATACGAGGAGAGTTTGTCAACGCAGTTTTCACACGAACATGTGGGTGACCACACACTAATGAACCTCAGTATTCATGAATATTTAATTAAGGATGAGGGTTTTACCCATTCGGATGTCAATAGTGGGGCTACATTAGGATCGGAATTACATGATGGTGTATGTTTTGACAAAGCTTTCCATTCAGTTATATCTTCAGTATTAGATGACAATCAAATGTACGTTGATTTTTCCATTGATTTTAACCCTGACGTATATTTAGAGGAAGTACAAAATTGTCTTGATAATGTAAACCTGGAGGTGTCTTGTAGTGAATTTCTAAGCAATCCAACTATTGTCACTAATAGTCAAGGAGATTTTAAATTGTTTAATTATTCTAAAAAAGTTATGGATAGTCAACATGTTAACCTTTTCTCAAGAGGCTTCAATTTTGTTCCGTGTCGTAAGGGTAACTTGGTCAATTCCCTTTTGGATTTAAAATTGTTTACACGAAAATTAAACTTAAAAGCTTATTTTAGTGATGGAGTGGAACATGGGAGCAAGTTCACTAACAGGGAACTGTCTAAACCTAGTGTTTTCAACCCACCAACGAATGATAAAGTAGCCCTTTTTGAAAGGCTAAGTGAAATTGATATCAGGAGATTTCACCAAAGTTATAGGACATCTATACACACTAACATGTCTAACGACGAGTATGCTATTTTTGATTACATATGTGGTCTTAAGGACATTAGGATCATGAAACCCGACAAGGGCAATGGTGTGGTAATAACTGATAAAAGTGACTACATTTCCTATATGACTGCCATGTTACTAGGTGATTCTTACATTGAAGTAAGTTTAAATGAGATTAACATTGCTTACAAGAAAATAGACTTATTGTTAGAGGACATGTTATTGCAAGGGGAAATATCTGAAAATGAATACAACTTTTTGATTAATGATTATCCTGTAATTAGTGGGGTTTTTGGTATACCCAAAATACATAAGGGGCTGAACAATCTGCAGTTTCGACCAATAGTGGATGGAAAAAGGAGCAAAACTTGCTTTATCAGTCAATTTTTAGATCATTATTTCAAAATGGGAATGGCCAAATTTCCCCTACATTACTAAGGATTCGTGGGATTTTTTAGGGAGGATGAAAGAATTTAATATGATGGACGGTTACTTTTTTGTAACCGTGGATGTATGTAATCTATTTACATCCATTCCACATGATATTGGTTTAATATGGCTTGAAGAACAGCTTTTTGAAACGAATGTTTATAATCAAGATAGGATTAACACTTTAGTCAACTTAATGGATATTGTTTTGCACAACAACTTTTTGTTTTATGAGGGTAATTATTACCAACAGATTGATGGAGTGGCCATGGGGGCAGCTTGTGCCCCCATGTATGCTAACCTTATAATGACTTATTGGGAGTATAATTATGTTTTTAAAAGTGAATACTACGAGCACATTAAAATTTATTCAAGATACCTAGACGATATATTCATCGTCTGGGACGAGGACCACAGGGCATTGAATTCCTTTTTTGAATACATTAACAACACTGTGCGTTTTTTGAAGTTTACTCACAAAATTAGTCATGAGGTTATTACATACTTGGACGTCACATTATCTTACGATAGAGCTAATGGTGAATTAAAATCTAACATTTATAGGAAACCCACCTTTTCAAATTCCTATCTCCATTTTGATAGCTGGCACCCTGGCCATCAGAAAAAGGCTGTTGTCAAGGGGCAGATGGTCAGGGAGGCCAGGATGGTAAGTGACGATGGGGATTTCATTAAGGAATTAGATTACATGGTATCTATGTTTCAAAATAGGGGGTATCATATATGTTTATGTGAGAAAATCCTACACGAAGTCAAGTGTAAAAGACAGACGGGTGTATATCAAGCCATATTACGTCATGGGTATTTGAATCATAGAACCAATATGTGTAACATTACGACCAAACCAGTTCCCAATCAGACACCGTTGTATATATGTGTTTTTGATGATTCCTTTGAAGTAATTAAGAACATCATCAGTAGAAATTGGGAGATATTGCTTAGGGATAACACCATGGGAGAATTATTTCAGGGGCAGTTAAAATTTGTATGTAAGAAAGATTTGTCTTTCAAACAATTTTTTGAAAAAGAAATTAATTTTGGTAAGGAACAATCTAATAGACCGGTTGGCAATTTTAGATGTGGAAGGTGTACAGTGTGTACACACATACACTGTACAGGTGACCAATTTGTTGTTAATTCTCATTGTATTAGAATTACAGGCCACTTCAATTGTTTTACATCCAACGTTGTGTATGTTGCGTTATGCCAGGATTGCCAAGCTTTCTATGTTGGCAAAACCAGCAGACGGTTCAAAGATAGAGTCAGGGAACATCTGCTGGATATGCAACATATGAAAACAACCAATGCCCTTGCTAGACACATACAAAAAAACATTAAACAAAGTTTTAAATTTTGCATTATCCAGCACATGGATTATGATGCACAGGGTAGGCTTACCAAATATGATCTAGATGTTAACGAGTTGAGATGGCAGATATGTTTGGATGCTTATAATTGGCCTGGGTTGAATGAATTTTGTAGTATTAAACCCATTTTAAGACTTAACAGGATTAAGGGTAAAACATGATTCATTAATTACTTATTTATCATTATGTATTCTAGTCATCGGTATCACATTTTAGGTTTATTTCAGCACACTTACATAGATTATTTATTACAGGTTTATACATGTAATTTTGGTAGGATATTAATATAGTTAACATATACACACAATCAATAGTATATTTATGTGTCTAATCATGTTATATGTTTGACAAGGTTTTAGTTAAGTGTATCCAATCGATTGTTTGTAGGTGTTTTATTGCATGTTTTTTGCATTTTGTGTTATTGTTTTCATGTTTTAATTCAATATAGTTATTCTATTCATTCATCGTTATTTAATTCATTCATTTTTAACTGTCAGGTATTTTTATTATTATTTTTTTATTATTATTTTTTACTTTTGTATATATAGATAGTTAACACATATACATATACGCAATATAGTCAGTTGGTTAGGAATTTTGGTCAAGTGGTAACAATTAGTTGGAATTGTTTTATTGGGGTGTGACTTGTGTATTTAAATGTTGATCCTTACTAGGATGTGTATTCTGATGAAGTTCGTCAATTCGGACGAAACCTAGGTTAATTCGTGTTTGTGTGCAATAAACTGGTCCATTACAGCTGTGGTTGTCATTTTTTTCTACAGTTCCAGCACAGCGTGGATTATTTTGGTTGCTGCCAGTGGATTTGTCGAGAAGAACCTTCCGGTTGGTTTGGTGCTCCTTGTTTTTGTTTTTTGGCTCAGCTAATAACTGTAGCAATATTCAACCCCCCACAAAAAAAAATCATATGATACAAAAGTAACTTACTGATTTCAGTTCTTTTACTATACAGCATTATTCAGCTGTTGAGATACCAAAGCCTACCTTGAAGCTCCTCCTGGAGCATGCTTTCTCTCTCTGAAACTATTGCTTTGACATCCAGGACATGCTGTACTGCACTGTCCTGTGAGCTTTCTGGATCCCTGATATTGGCCATTGGGTGTCAGTGGTGGTTACCTAGCTGGCCCTCCCCTGGTAACCATCTGGTCACGGCATACTACAGCTGTTCTCCTCCATGCAGATGTGATCAGGTCAGTGACCCTATGGAGCACCTGCTCATATGTACTGCCGTGACCACCCACAGTATTCACATCATCAACCATCTGGCACCAAACTTGCATCCTGCATGCCATATGTCCCCATCCCCTTTCCAGCAGAAAAGCACCATGTTGTCTAAAGGCATCCACTATCAGCTGGTTCTCAGCATTGGTGAACGGGGGTCTCCGATTATTGACACACTTGGGTGGCATACTTGTAGGCATCCTAAAAGACAACAGAAGGATAATACCCATAAGTATCACATAACTACAAAATATGTGTTTACAGATAAAACAGAAAAGGTATCCACTCATTATTTCCCACTGGAGAAACATAAAATAGTCTAGAGATGTGAAGTATGAACAACAGGCAGGATAAAAACAAGGAGAGTAACAAAAGCACCATATCCTTGTTTATGCCATAACAGCAACTCACCTTTGCTCCCCCAAAAGAACAGTCTATCCTTGTTTGTGCCATAACAGCAACTCAGCTTTGCCCCCCCCCCCCAAAGAACAAGCAAATGGCACATTTTGCTAACAAACCATCTTTGAAATGCTAAAAGTGCTATCAAAAGAACGGTCCCCGAAACATTTGTAGATATTTATCACAGAGCATTCCATTTTCATGTATTGGCAATCATGTATACCTGTGAAATCACTTCACAAACATGCCAATGCCATCAGTACACTTTTAACTAATACATATAGATAAATGTGTAAAAGCCTTTGCTTCATATTTTTCTTAAATACATTCCAGCATATTCAGTATATAGCTAACAAAATGCAAGCATACCTTCTGAAGTTCAGTAATCCTCTGTACAGATATATCCGGAAGAAATAGCTTATGTGTAGTCTTCCCAACATAAACAAGTCTCCTCACCATCAGTTTGCCTTGCTACACAGTTGCCTTTTTATATGGTGTAGATTCAGGGATGTTAGCATGTTGAAGATGCAAATGAGGTGTAAACTCATTAGAATTGCTGAACCCCAAATATTTGGATCTGTGTAGGAAATGTAAACATAGTGCAGGCACTCCCTCAGTGTTTGTTGTTAATGGCTGCAACTGTGAGTGATAACTGTTTGGAAGAAGGAAAACACAACAGCACTGCAGGGTGCCTTACTTCCACTGGGTGTGTCAGGTTAGATCTACAAAATATCAGATGTAAGGTTGGAAGTGTAAGTAAGCAGCACACAATTCACAGGTTGTGTTCCTTAACATCCAGCCTACTCTTCATTTTTTGGCAAATGCATATGACATTATTTAAAGTTAATATCCTCACACATTTTTAAGCCAGTGACATAGATTGGCTTACACACTGCACGTGTCAGGGTAATGGTCAGATAACTGAAAAATGACCAACAAATAAGGAAACGTAAGACAGAGCTGTATGTCTGCAAGCAAAAATCATAACAGTTTGTGTGATCACTAGGTGCACTACATCCAAAAATAATATATGTAGAAATAACAGCTGTATGGTTTGATATCACTGTAGATGCTGTTGTAGCTGGTTGTGTACAGAATGATTTCAGTTCTTTGCTGCAAATCTGTTTGAGTGGCAAACAGGGAAAAGGACCCATCCTGTGTTCTGAAGGGGCAGTGGACTGAGAGCTCAGATCCAGATCTATGTAGACATATCTCATGTGAGCCATCATTTTTTTGTGTGTGTATGTCATGTAGATCAGAGTGTGTGACACACCATTAAGAAGCATTCCAGACAGTAGGCACGTGCATACAAGTACTGAGCACATGCAAGTAAATGTGCCATTTCGAGTGAGCAGCCAGAGTGAAAGCATGCATGTGTGTAGTAGTCCATTTAAGTTTAATGTACCTGCCATCTATCCTGATGTGTTTGTATGTAATAAACTACTGAAATGAACAGCCAAGCCTCTTCGTCTTATTCATATATAGAAGACGAGCAACATGGTCTCAGAATGGAATCCGGAGTCAAGACCATGAGGCACGCAGTTAGAAATGGAGGAATATACATGAGTGGATCATCCGTACTGCTCAAACGACTTGCAAACAGGTCAGAAACGATTTCCAGGTACTAAAACTCACTTAAATCATTTTTTATGCAGCAAATATAAAACAAAACACTCAGAATGCTCAGAAACATTCAACATAAATACAAAAATGTTTGAAACAATATCCAAATCACATAAAATGTATAAAAAAGAGGAAACAACCATATTTTTTTCACAATGCACTACCTTTCGCATTACCTAAAGCTATTCACAGTATCCAAAATGTGCAGTGTTGAAAAGTGTGTGCAGCATTGCAGTGCAGTTATTTCGCAAAGTATAGTCATTTCAAAGATTTCTTTGTGCATTTGAATATTATTACAAGTACCTGGTGTGTGTGCATGTTCGTACATAATTACATGGGCCAAGATTGCATTGTGTTTAAACATAATTTGTTGGCATGGCAGAGGGATTTTGCAGACCCGCACCACTTGTGTTTGATAACAATATTGTAGAAAATTGGAGAGTGGTTGAGCAGGAATATGATATTTTCATACAGGCTGCTTTTTCTGACAGAGATGCATGTACAAAGGCATTTATTCTGTTTAATTTATCTGGGTCAGAAGCCGTTGAAAGTGTTCATTTGTGTATGCACCTGCTGTGTTTGCAGGTGAGGGAGAAGACCACCATACTGTGATACTGGCTGAAACTTGGGAAAACCATGACTACTTACAACATAAATTTAGAGAAATTTGTAACCCACAAATGAATATTACAAATGAAAGACGCCTATTTTTCACAAGAGACCAAAGGCCTGGTGAAACTTTTGCAGCATATATAACCAGCTTGAGAAATAAGGCTAAAACATGCAGATTTGGTACTTTGAGAGATGAGTTGATAAAAGACAGGCTTGTGTGTGGTATGAATAATGACACAGTAAGAAAAATTTTGCTTCGAGACAGTGATTTAACATTAAATAAGACCATCGAGATTTGTCAGATATATGAACTTACAGAAAGGCACGCAAATATGCTTACAAATGAGAAAAGCATGCACATGGTTTCTTCCAAAGCCCACATAGATAGTATGCAGCACAAGATTAAAAAATACAGGCCAAAGGGTGTGGTCTCCACAGGAAAATCCAGAGCAGCTTCAGTAAGACGTAGGGTACATGCAGCAAAGCACAGTAGTGACTCAACAAAACCTGTAGCAAGCCTCACAGTCAACTGTCATAACTGAGGTGGAAATCATGAACCCAGACGAGAAAAGTGCTTAGCTTTTGGTCAGCAATGCCATTCTTGTAAAAAATGGAATCATTTTAAAAGGTTTTGTAAATCGAATTAGACATATTCTTTTATTAAAAGAGAGTGCACAAAGAGGCAAGTTGATCAATTAAAAAGCTGCAACCCTACTTTTTATGTTGATGGTGTGTCTGTGTTTGGTGAAACAGTCAATGAAGTAGATATTGTACTGTTTGGACTAATGGGAGTCCTGTAGAGCTCAAAATAGATACTGGTTCAAAGTGCAATGTTATGTCACCAGAAATGGTTGCTAGAGTAAGAGCTGGAGAACAACTTGATCTGACAAAGTGTGCAAAACTTGTTGCTTATGGTGAAGAAATTCAAATTGTAGGCTCAGGAATGCTTTCATGTTACTCTGCTGGGAACAGCTATGACTTGCAGTTTTATGTAGTCAAGAGATACGTGCACTCATTATTAGGCCTCAAAGACAGGTTGAAAATGGGGCTGCTTTCGTTTAATAAAGAAGTCCACCATGTAAGCTTGAATGACAACAGCTCAAATTTCACCTAAACTGTCTTTTCTAAGTATGCTGATATTTTTGCAGACAAACTAGGCAAACTCCTAGTTGTGTACTCCATGAAGTTAGAACCAGTGGTCAGCCCAGTTATAGACCAGCACAGAAAGTCTCAGTAGCCATGCAGAACAAAGTCAAAGCTGAGCTAGACAAAATGGTGCAGCTTAGAATAATTTGTACTGTAGAAGAACGAACTGAATGGGTATCCTCCATGGTATTAGCTTATAAGAAAAGCTCAGATGATATAAGAATATGTATCGATCCAAAAGACTTTAGCAAAGCACTAAAAAGACCTCATCATCCTAAGTGCACAGTCTAGGAAGTTGCTGCCCTCATGCCAAATGCCACTGTTTTCTCTATCTTAGATGCAAACAGTTCATTTTGGCAAAGTCTGCTTGATCAAAAATCTTCATTGCTAACCACATTCAGTACATCATATGGAAGGTACAGATTTTTGAGAACTCCTTTTGGAATAAATTCTACCAGTGAAGTCGTGGATGGAACAATTGTTTTCTGGCTATCCATGGGCTATTATAGGTAGGTTCATAGGTAGGTACTAGGCTATCTGCCCAAGGGCATTTATAAGCTTAGCCAGAGTGTGTCAGCTTTTGCCACCCCATTGATTAATTAACTGAGCCTCTGTCAAGAAGAGCCAATGAAGTGATCCCAGGGGGTCTATTCTCTGTTACCCATCCACTCATCAAGGTTTCTCTTGAAGAGTGTTAGTGATGGACTCCGCCTAATGTAATTAGAAATTTTGTTCCAAAGCATGGGGAGTCTCTGTGACAGGAATCTATCCCTCTAGCATGTTCTATATATTGTTGTGGCGAGGTTTAGCTCACTAGAGTGAGTGGCTCACAGTGACTTGGATTTCTTTAGGTGGAGCATATCCATCAATTCTGAGTTCATAGGTTCATAGGTTCATACTAGGCTATCTGCCCTAGGGCATTTATAAGCCTAGCCAGAGTGTGTGTGGCTTTCGCCACTCCTTGGAATGAGAATACTATTCCCATTTAGGGTTTAGTTTACTGTGCCTCTGTCTAGTAGTGACACAGAGATGACCCCCGGGGTAAAGCTACGATCTCCCATCCACTCATCAAGATTTCTCTTGAAGAGAGTCAGTGAGGGGCTCTGCCTAACATGGACTGGGATTCTGTTCCAGAGTGTTGGGAGCCTCTGGGTTATGAATCTGTCCATCCAGCACGTCCTATTTATTTCTGTGTTGAGGTTCAAATCTCTCACTCTCGTGGCTCTGGTGGATTTGGATTTTCTGAGGTGGAGCATGTCCATTAATTCTGGATTGGACATGGCCTTGTACGTCAGGCATAGATCGCCTCTGAGTAGGCAGTATGCGACTGAATAGAGCTGGAGTTTCTTCAGCCGGGCAGCATATGACATATGTTTGAGACCCTTGATCCTCTTGGTGAGGTACTTTTGGGGTCTTTCTAACTGCTGCAAGTGTCGGGTAAGGTACATCCCAAATGGGGCATTGTACTCAATTATGGGCCTGATAAGGGAAGAGTATAGGGGTACAATGACCTCTCTTGATCTAGATGTGAATCCTTTCATGATAAGGTGGGTAATATAGAAGGTCTTCCTAACCACCTTGGCAATGTGAGTGTCAAATGAGAGGTTACTGTCAACTTGGGTCCCTAGGTCCCTGATTACTTCTTCCGTACTTAATGGATTACCACCACCTATGTGGTAATTTGTGGGTACTTTGTTTTTCCCAAAGGGTATGACTATACATTTTTTGGCATTCAGTTTAAGGCCATGGCTCTGGCATCAGTTATCTGTTTCTATGAGGCCTTTCTTAAGGATGCTTGTGCCCACTTGAGCATCAATTATGGCGCCCAGTTTGCAGTTATCTGCGAACTTTGTCAGCCACAATCCTCCTATGTTTGCTTGCACCTCGGAAAAATAAATGCCGAACAAGAGGGGTCCCAGGACCGAGCCCTGTGGAACACCGCTTGTGACTGGCTTAGAGTCTGACATGGCTCCAGCAATTCTGACCTTGTGGGTTCTGCCCTTGAGCCAGTTTGCAACTCATCTTATGACATGGGTTTACATTTAAGCTGGTGAGCTTGTCTATGATGCCCGAGTGGGGTATTGTGATGAAGGCTTTTGCAAGATCAAGGTAGGCTGTGTGAACTGCCTTACCCTCATCAATGGCCTTAGTGACTGTTTCAAAAAAGTTGACCAGGTTCAAAAGGCAGGATCTGCCCTTGACAAAGCAGAATTGGGTAGGATCCAGTGTCTGTAGGTCCCCAATGTCTTTGTTTATGAGTTCCATAATGATCCTCTCCATAGCTTTGCAGACCAGGCTCATCAAGCTTATGGGGCGGTAATTTCCAGGGTCTGTAGAAGCACCTCCTTTGTGGAGTGGGACCACTGTTGCTGTACACCATTCTTTGGGTACGTATCCTGTAGTAAGGCTAAGATTAAACAGTAGCCTTATGTGCGGGTGTAGTTCCTCTTGGAGTTCATGTAGCACACAACCCGGGACATCGTCTGGTCCCATTGATGCTGTGTTTTTGGCTTTGGAAAGGGCGGCTCTCACCTGAGCATCTGAGATGTCAGGGAGGCTACACTCTGCTGGGATAGATATTTCTCCTTTTGGGGGGGAGGGGGGGGGGGTTTGCACTGAACCTGTCTGCCAGTATATTGGCAATGTCTGTGGGTTCAGTGTATTTTTTTGTCATTTTGGACTAACTCTAAGCATATCTGGGAGTTTCCACCCAGGTTTCTAACATAACTAAAGAAGGCCTTATGATTGCCTTTAGTGTCTTTTGTGATTTTTCTCTCAAAGTTGGCCTTGGATGATTTTATGATTGATCATAGTTTTTTGCTAGTACTGATCAGAGATGCCTTCCCTTTTGGGGATTTTGCTCTGTCACGTAGTAGCTTCCTCCTCCTGTTGTATAGCTTGTTAATGGCTGGGATCCACCAGACAGGATGTCTGCCTTTGAGGGAGTGGGTCTTGGTTTTATTTGGGATTGCATGATCCATGCATTCTTGAAGGTGTCCGTAGAAAGCGTTTATAAAGGATTCAGCAGTGTGGGCTGTGGTTTCCACTGGCCCAGGGGCCTTGAAGGATACCACTTCAGTCTTAAGAAGTGTGAAGTCAGCTTTTGAGAAATTCTTCACTGTGGTCTTTTGTGCTGGAGGTGGGGGCGGGATGTGGATTTCCAGTGAGATTAATTTATGGTCTGATCTCACCAATGAGGGGTATACTTCCAGTATGGAGTATTGTGTCCCCATGTTTGTGATGATCAGGTCTAGTATATTATCTCCTCTTGTGGGAGTGGTGACTAGTTGTTCCATCACATTTGAGTTTATGAATTCTAGGAACCTTTGGGCTAGGGTGTTGGGGTTTGAGTAATGCTCCCAGTCTATGTTTGGGTAGTTGAAGTCTCCCAATATGATGGTATTTGGAGAGACATTCATACTCTCCAGTGTCTTCAGGAAGGCTGAGTGGGGTTCCTGACTTTGAGAGGGTGGTCTGTAGCATGCTACAAACTGAAGGGCAGTTTTGCTTATGGTTAGTTGCACCTGGATGGTCTCCGATGCTTTGTGCGTTGCCTCTAACCTGGAGGTGTGGGTATCTTTGATGAATATGGATACTCCCCCTCCTTTTGTGGTTCGGTCCAAGTTTAGAGGCCAAAAAGCATGATATGAGGTATAACCTGGTAGTGCTGGGGTGCTCTCAGGAGCCTAGAACCAGGTTTCAGTCACTGCACAGACATTGATGTTCTCCATACTGAGGAGGGCTTTGAGAGCGTGCATCTTGAGGTTTAGACTTCTGACATTGAGCAGCATTACCCTTAGTTTTTTTCCATTTGTGTTTTCTAGGGAGGTGGGTTTGTCTTTTGAGCCTTGCCTAAAAAAGGCAATATGGGGGTGGCAAGAGCCTTGGCCAATATCCGGAAGCCCAGGGGTGACAGGTGCAAGCCATCCCTTGCGAAGCAGTGTGGCTTGTCAAGCATGTCATCCCAAGCAGACAGACATTGGATCCCCTTAGAATGACACCAGTAATTGAGCCAGTTGTTAAAGCTGATCATTTTGTCTTTGTACTGTGGCATCATTCTTGGTGAGGGTAAGATGCTGCTCAGGGTCAGGGTCATACCGGCCTGGGTTACATAATCAGAGAGCTCCTCTATGTCTCTTTTCATGTAGTCCAGGGAGGTACGTCTCAGGTCATTCACACTGGCATGGACAATGACTGAGTCATATTTGTACTTGCTTTGGAGGGACCTGAGTGCTTGTGTTATGTGGCAGATTCTAGCACCCGACAGGCAGCTTACTGTAACCTTTTCCTTGTTCAGTCTGGTGAGCAGGACGTCAGTGTGTCTGACTATGGAGTCACCTATTACAAGTGTATCAGGCATGTTGTTTGGCCTTAAGGGCTGTGACTGTTTGGCACACTGACTTTGTGAACTATGTGTTGCATGTGCTATGTTTTGAGGTAGTGGTTGCTTGGATGTCTGCTTTGCAGGCCTTTGTTGTTTTGGTAGATTTTTAATTAGAGCCTCCGAGTATGTTTTTGTGTGTTTATGTGTTTGGTTTGTAGTTGTGATATGTCTATGTGAGACTGGGTTTGTGGTGTGTGTTGTTGCCTTCAACTCCTGACTGGTTTTGCCAGTACTGAGTCGAGGGGGCTCAGCCTCCAGTTTGGCTATATAGTTGCATCTCTCACATATATTTGTATTTGTTGGGAGGAGGAAAGGGTTGTCTGTGTGCATGAGGCAGTTGTAACATTGCCTCAAGATTCCCAGATTCACCAGTTGAACTGGAGAGGACGCCAGTAACTGACCCTTCGACATGCTAGAATAGTGTAAGGGATTGCTGTGTAACTGAGTCAGAAAGGACCTATAGGGAAATGGGTACTCAAGGGGATTGTAGGTGGATGTAGTGCTTTCTTTTTGTTTAAGAGTGCTTTACCTGTGTAAAAATGCTTTAGGAGCAAGTGCTGGTTTTTTCAGATAGAGAATAGACTGTTTAGATTGAAAGCAGAGCAGTTCTAAGGAAAAAACTGAAGAGCAGACTTAGCGGAGCCAGAAATAGTTTAAACTTGATTAACCGGCGATGCCCAATGCTGCACTATGCACAACTTTGCGCAAAAGCGCGCTAAAGTGGGCTTTATAGCAGGGGGTTAGAAAGAGCTAGGAAATGGCCCAAAATGGCCAATAAACTACAGGTTGCTGGGCTGGAGCCACTCCTTTAGGGACAAATAGGCTGCTCAGTGCTCCCCACTCCCACTGGTGAACAAAGTAGCTTCCTCCTATCCAAATAAGGATATGGACAACACAGGAACTATGACATAGCCCAGAGATCAGCAAAATCTGAAGACTGGACTATTCTAGTTCAGTAAAGGTGGGAAAACAAGTATATATATTTTTTTTTATTTTTTTTTTTTCACAAACAGATAAAAAATAGATGCAGTAACAAACAGTAAATGCTTTAAATTGGCTAGCACACTTGAGTATGTAGCCTTCCCGTTAATTTAAGCAAAAAACAAACTTTTAAAGTGCAAAACAGTTTAGAAACAAGCAGAAATACAGTGAATCAACTTGCAGAGCTAGTTTAGTAATACAAATCCGTTTTTTAGGCAAAATACAGCAGTTGAAAATAGAAAGCCAGAAAAAATACTTATAAATCAATGGAAAGTCACTCTTCCACTCTCTGCTGCTTGTAGAACTCTGCAGGAGACCACGAGGAGCTGTGCTGAGTTGTATACAAGCGTAAAGGCGTGCTAAAGCAGGCTTTATAGCAGGGGGTTAGAAAGAGCTAGGAAATGGCCTAAAATGGCCAATAAACTACAAGTTTCTGGGCTGGAACCACTCCTTTAGGGACAAATAGGCTGCTCAGTGCTCCCCACTCCCACTGGTGAACAAAGAAGATTCCTCCTATCCAAATAAGGATATGGACAACACAGGAACTATGACACAGCCCAGAGATCAGCAAAATCTGAAGACTGGACTATTCTAGTTCAGTAAAGGTGGGAAAACAAGGATTTTTTTGTTTTTTTTTTGTTTTTTTCACAAACAGATAAAAAATAGATGCAGTAACAAACAGTAAATGCTTTAAATCGGGTAGCGCACTTGAGTGTGTAGCCTACCAGTTAATTTAAGCAAAAACAAACTTTTAAAGTGCAAAACAGTTTAGAAACCAGCAGAAATACAGTGAATCAACTTGCAGAGCTAGTTTAGTAATACAAATCTGTTTTTTAGGCAAAATACAGCAGTCGAAAATAGAAAGCCAGAAAAAATACTTATAAATCAATGGAAAGTCACTCTTCCACTCTCTGCTGCTTATAGAGCTCTGCAGGACACCACAAGGAACTGTGCTGAGTTGTATACAAGTGCAAAAGCGTGCTAAAGTGGGCTTTATAGCAGGGGGTTAGAAAGAGCTAGGAAATGGCCCAAAATGGCCAATAAACTACAAGTTGCTGGGCTGGAACCACTCCTTTAGGGACAAATAGGCTGCTCAATGTTCCCCACTCCCACTGGTGAACAAAGAAGCTTCCTCCTATCCAAATAAAGATATGGACAACACAGGAACTATGACAAAGCCCAGAGATCAGCAAAATCTGAAGACTGGACTATACTATTTCTGTAAAGGCAGGAAAACAAGGATTTTTTTTGTAGATGATATTCTTGTAGGAGGCAACAGTGTAGTTGAACATGATAGAAACTACAAGAAAGTTCTGGAAAAAGCTCATGAAGTGAATCTTAAGCTGAATCTTAAGAAGTTTAAAATCAGGCTAAGAGAAGTTACTTATCTGGGTCATTTTTTTATCAGTTCAGGCTTATGATCAGATCCTTCCAAGCAAACAGCAATTCATGAGATGCCAGCTCCAGAAAATATCCAAGCCCTACAGGGGTTTCTTGGTGTGGACAACTATTTAGGCAAGTTTGTTCCAGATTTAAGCCAAGTTTCAGCAATGCTAAGACAGAAGACATGCAAAGATGTAACCTGGTCCTGGTCAGAACAACACCAAAGAGTGTTTGATGTCCTGAAACTGAAAATTGTCTGTTCGTCCACTTTAAGATACTATGATTTGCACAAACCAGTAACTCTTTCCTGTGATGCTTCTAAGTTTGGTCTCGGTGCAGTCATTCTTCAAAGGGTAGACCAGTAGCTTATGCTTACCCAAACTGAGATGCAGTATGCCCAGCTTGAGAATGAACTCTTGGCAATTGTGTTTGCATGTTTGAAGTTCCATGATTATATTTATGGCCAACCAATCCAGACAGAAACTGACCACCAACCTCTAGTCACTGTTTTGAGAAAGCCTATGCACACAGCTCCTGCAAGATTGCAGCACATGATCCTCAAATTGCAAAAGTACAATGTCAATCTTGTTTACACAAAAGGCAAACTTCCTTATCTTGCTGATACCTTATCCTGATCACTCAGAAAAAAACACAGAACAGCATGACAATGAGCAACCTTATTCTGAAGTCATGGAAGTGAGAAATATTTCTTCCACAGTTCTTGATGAGCTTAGAACTCACACAGCTTCAGATCCAATTCTCCAGAAGCTCAACCTTGTTATCAGTTGAGGATGGCCTTCAAAGCAATCTTGTTTAAAAGTAGATGTGCAGCAGCATTTTCCTTACAGAGATGAGATTTTGTCAAACAAGGGTATTATCATGAAAGGTCTTACAGTGATTGTTCCAAAATACTTACAATAAGAGTACATTAAGATCTTACATCATGGCCACCCAGGAACTGATTCTACCAAAAGAAGGGCAAGAGGACTAGCATTTTCGCCTTCTATGTCAAAAGATATTGCAAAGGAAGTTTCTTCTTGTTCTGTATGTAATAATACAAAACCACATCAACAAAAGAACCACTTCAGTTAAGCCAGATTCCTAAACTACCTTGGTTGACAGTCAGTGTTCCTATCACTTAGTCGAACATTAAAAATTTCGAACGACATATAGTTGAGACCATATGTTCGAATTTGTAAATGTTCGTGCATATGAATGGAAATCTCCATAAGCTGAGGTTTCCATTCACTTCAATGTGGTGTGATCTCGAAGTTGGTATATTTAAGTAGTGTGAGGTGTGGGCGGTGCAGGGGGGCTTGCCCCCCTGCATAGTCCATTGTGTTTTTATTTTTTTATAGCTAGTCAAAGTTCCGTAACTTCAGACATATGGGTTCGAACATATGTCAGTTGAAGTTATGGAACTTCGACTATGTGATATAGACCTGACAGTCACCATAGATATCTTCGAGTGGAATGGTCAACATTACTTGTTGGTAGTAGACTTTTATTCAAATTTGTTCAAGATTGACCTATTTCTTAATGTCCAATACTGCCATCACTAAGTTGAAGAGACATTTTTCAGTCTGACAATGGTGCACAGCAGGGGCGGCTCGTGGCATAGGGCTGCCGGACTGCAGCCCCCTCAAAAATAAAAAAGCAAGAAAAACAAATGAAAAATAAAAAAAAATATTTTTTTAAATTTCGCGGACTTCGCACATGCGCATAGACCGAGTCCCGACTTATCGGTCTATGCGCATGCTCAAGGCAGCCCGGCTGTCCCCATAGAGGGACACAAGGAGACGTCTGTGCACTTTTACAGTGCACAGACCCGCCAGGAGTATAGGACGCGTCCGGACTGCAAGAGGAGCAGCAGGGACTCAGGACAGAGCCTTAGGGATCTCGTCGGCAAGGAGCATTGGGATCTCGCGGGTCTTCAGTATTGCGCGGGAAGGAAGGATGTATGTACGGACATTCTGGATGTATTCATTCAGGTAAGGTGCCTTTTTATTTTTATTGAGTTTGTGCTTTTTAATTTACAATTTGTGTGTATGGTGCTTGTGCTTTACTGGAGTTTGTGTATGGTGCTTGTGCTTTACTGGAGTTTGTGTATGGTGCTTGTGCTTTACTGGAGTTTGTGTATGGTGCTTGTGCTTTACTGGAGTTTGTGTATGGTGCTTGTGCTTTACTGGAGTTTGTGTATGGTGCTTGTGCTTGTGCTTTACTGGTGTGTGTGTGTGTGTGTGTGTGTGTGTGTGTGTGTGTGTTTATGGTGGTGTGGTAGGGAATGCCTCAGGCTTGAACCCTGTACCCTGTATGCAGGTGTTAAAGACTTGAGTTCCCTACCCACCACCATTTGTAAAAAAATTTCAGATTTTTACCTCATATTCGATCTGATCTGTTCCTCATAATATCTGTGGTTTGTAAATGTTGCAATGCTTGATATTTGATGGTGTAGTAGTAGCATTGTTGCCTCACAGCTGTAGGTTCTTGGGTTTGATTCTTGGCTGGGGTTCCTTCTTTGTGGGGTCTGTATCTTCTCCCTGTGTTTGTGTGGGTTTGCTTTTGTGCCCTCCCATGTTACAAAGACATGTCTGCATTATTTCTTCCTGGGCCTCTGCTGAAAATTGTTTATTTGTTCCAAGTCAGACTGTCCTGATTAAAAATGTTAAATAAAATTGATAGGCATTTGAATTTCAGACTTAAGGGTTTCTGAATGTTTAATTCCTTGCGTATTTAATGGTGCAGTGGTAGTATTGTTGCCTCACAGCTATAGGTTTTCTGGTTTGATTCTTGGTTGGGGTGGCTTCTGTGTGGAGTCTGCATCTCCTCCATGTGTTTGTGTGGATTTGCTCTGGTGCCCTGCCATTTTACAAAGACGTGTCTGCAGTTTTAATCCCTGCTGAAAATTGGTTTTGTTCTGTCCGCAGTAAAATTGACAGGCATTTGAATTTCAGACTTCAGGTTTCTGAATGTTTAATTCCTTGCATAATTGATGGTGCGGTGGTAGTATTGTTGCCTCACAGCTATAGGTTTTCTGGTTTGATTCTTGGTTGGGGTGGCTTCTGTTTGGAGTCTGCATCTCCTGCCTGTGTTTGTGTGGATTTGCTCTGGTGCCCTGCCATTTTACAAAGACGTGTCTGCAGTATTAATCCCTGCATCTCTGCTGAAAATTGTTTTTGTTCTGTCCGCAGTAAAATTGACAGGCATTTGAATTTCAGACTTCAGGTTTCTGAATGTTTAATTCCTTGCAGATTTGATGGTGCCGTGGTAGTATTGTTGCCTCACAGCTATAGGTTTTCTGGTTTGATTCTTGGTTGGGGTGGCTTCTGTGTGGAGTCTGCATCTCCTCTCTGTGTTTGTGTGGATTTGCTCTGATGCCCTGCCATTTTACAAAGACGTGTCTGCAGTATTAATCCCTGCATCTCTGCTGAAAATTGTTTTTGTTCTGTCCGCAGTAAAATTGACAGGCATTTGAATTTCAGACTTCAGGTTTCCTTGATGGTGCCGTGGTGTGTGGTAGTATGCGTGGTAGTATTGTTGCCTCACAGCTATATTCTTGGTTGGGTGGCTTCTCTGTGTGAGTCTGCATCTCTCTCTGTTGTTTGTGTGATTTTGCTCTGATGCCTGCCATTTTACAAAGCGTGTCTGCAGTATTAATCCCTCGTCTCTGCTGAAAATTGTTTTGTTCTGTCCGCAGTAAAATTGACAGGCATTTGAATTTCAGACTTCAGGTTTTTGAATGTTTAATTCCTTGCAGATATGATGGTGCAGTGGTAGTATTGTTGCCTCACAGCTATAGGTTTTCTGGTTTGATTCTTGGTTGGGGTGGCTTCTGTGTGGAGTCTGCATCTCCTCTCTGTGTTTGTGTGGATTTGCTCTGATGCCCTGCCATTTTACAAAGACGTGTCTGCAGTATTAATCCCTGCGTCTCTGCTGAAAATTGTTTTTGTTCTGTCCGCAGTAAAATTGACAGGCATTTGAATTTCAGACTTCAGGTTTCTGAATGTTTAATTCCTTGCAGATTTGATGGTGCAGTGGTAGTATTGTTGCCTCACAGCTATAGGTTTTCTGGTTTGATTCTTGGTTGGGGTGGCTTCTGTGTGGAGTCTGCATCTCCTCTCTGTGTTTGTGTGGATTTGCTCTGATGCCCTGCCATTTCACAAAGACGTGTCTGCAGTATTAATCCCTGCGTCTCTGATGAAAATTGTTTTTGTTCTGTCCGCAGTAAAATTGACCGGCATTTGAATTTCAAACTTCATGTTCTTCAGAATACATAGTAGCACAACCTTTTTTTCTAGCAATTTTCTAAGTTTATAAGATGAATATTTTAAATTTGTCCCTATTTTTTGGACTGTATTCCCCCATTATTGGCTTCGTCCAGGTTTTTGTGCTAAGGTTGACAGCTATGGCAAGAACTGAATTCACTAAATATGGACTGTAGAATTGTGCATATTTACTGATAAAGGTGCACTGTAGAATTGTGCATATTTACTGATAATGGTGGACTGTAGAATTGTGCATATTTACTAATAATGGTGGACTGTGGAATTGTGCATATTTACTAATAATGGTGGACTGTGGAATTGTGCATATTTACTAATAATGGTGGACTGTAGAATTGTGTATATTTACTAATAATGGTGGACTGTGGAAGTCTGAGTAGACTTTTTATGATAAATGTTCTCAACTGGGCAGTTTTGCCATTATGGGTGCATATGTTTTGTTTCATTGCTTACTGGAAAAATGTTCAAAACAAATTTAAAACACCCTCTAACAAGTGTACTGTATTGTACAAGGAATATAATTTTTAGTACAATGAGGAAGGTGTATCAAAGAGCACATGTATGTTTCATATGCAAGGGGCCTATGATTCGAAAACAGCCCAAAATTAATCTTTATCTGCCACTGGCAAAATGTATTTTCTTTGAATGTGGGTTTCAATGCTGTGTCAATGAATGTGAGTTTCAAGGGCAGAGAAGTTTTAATGCTAAGTTTTCATTGTGAGACTGCATTGCTTTGTTTAACAGATGACTTAATGTTTGTGCTGTAAAATACAAAATAAAACTTTCAAATGAAGTCCAATCATTGAAGTAAAGCAGTATGCACATTAGTGTTTATGGTAAATGGAGTGAAATAGCCAAGTAATGGTTAATTGGAATGGCTGCAGAGGCTCCAGTTCAACCATTATTTTGTCAGGGGAAGGGCAGCAAACTCAGACAGGCCCAGCTGAACTATACCTCCCAACTGTCCAGATTTTCAAAGAATGAATAGATTTTTGCTTCTTATTTTTGGTTTGTTGTTCATAAAATTTGTAGTTTTAATTCCTAAATGATTTGCCAGAAGTCACTAAATAATAAGTTTCAGACTTCATAACCTTCATAAAATGCATGTTAAAGTAAGAGCCGTTCTATCAACTGTCTCAATTTATACAAGAGCAATTTTAGTACTGTTTATATGTGCCCCAATATATTTGGCCTTGTTCAGATTTACTGCATTAACAGGTTGAGAGGTACATGCAAATAAATTGCTTTATAGAATTAGGCATAGCCAACCTCTCAACTGTCCCCAATTTTGGCTCAAAATGTTGCTCTTCCCCTAATAATCCCTCCATAAAATAGCAATTTTGGAAGAAAACATGGAGGGTTTACAATTAAGAAATAACTGTAATAATCAAAGTTATAGATTACTTGAAATGCATGTAGATTCTTTTATTTTGTCAGCTGCTCAAGGTAGCAGTACTAATATTAAAGTGTCCCTTCTTTGACAGGTAGAAGCTGTATTGTGTGTCTATTTTATATTTTTGCATCACATTTTTGGTCCATTTTCATAAAATTGTGTTTTTGGCAAATTCGTGACAAATCACTAAAGACTGAAGTTAGAAAATGACAGACATTTGAGTTTCAGATTTTATACCCTTCAGAAAATTCATACTAATGCAAGACCTATTCTATTATCTTTCTAAGTTTATTAGAGCAATATTTAAAATTGTCCTTATTGTTGTGCCTTTGTCCCACTTCTGTGTATGGCTTTGTCCAGATTTCTTGCTCTTGAAGTTGAGAGGTATGACAAATGTGTCAGGGCCATCACAGTCAGCCAGAGAGATTTCAAATTGTGACATGCTTGTTGCACCCCACTCCCCATGTAGTGACTCTGGATGTGTCCAAGCAAGGCAAGGAGTAGTTGTATCTACCTTGGATGGGGAGGACACACTGCATAAGTACTACAGTGGCTTTTCATCTGTCCTTGATTTTGCAGAATGGTCTGGTTTCTGTCATATTTTTGTACTGTTGATTTATGCTTATTACTCAAAGTGCCTGTTGCTCTGTGTTTAAGTAGCAATGCTTTAATGACCATAAGGTAAGCTTGTCTGACATCATAAGATGCAAGTAAGCTTTAATAAGCATACTGTTAAAGAATTGCCAACATTGAAAGCCTTTCTGTTGTTGCCATGCAGAGAATACTTGACTAGATAATGTATAAGCCTTGGGTATTAAAGGACAGGATTCCATTATTTTAAAGCTCATTACACTTGTTGGAGACTTCCAGTCATCTCTACAGACTTTACCCGTAAACTAAACAGAATGCCAATCATGTGTGGTCCATAACCTGTACAGTAATCCTTTAAGCAATGTATCTTGAGCTTGTTTCTTGTTTGCTTTTCATTTTTACTTTTATCATGTTTTCCCCATGAAACAAGTTGTCAGGCAGCAGGTCTTTTTTGGATAAGAAACATTTTTACAAGTGGGGGCATCACATAGATTTCTACTTTCAGCATGTTGCTTGGTACTTTAATAAAGCTGAATATATTATAATTAGAACTGCAGTGCAAGGAGAAGTGGTTTGAGTTGAGTGCTTCTGGTTTTTCTTATACTTGATTTTGACTGGCATTCCAGTAATGTATTTAAAAAGTAATTTATTTTTTCATGCCTCACAACCTTTTGTTTCCATCTAGATATTAAGTAAGCTGTCATGCAGCCAATGCATTGAAATATTTTTATTCTTCTACACTTATTTTTGTCTTGATTGGACTTTCATAATGATGGTTTGCCACCCAGGGCAGCGTATTTAATTAAAGTTAGTTTTTTTGTGGTTTTGTGCATAGCTCCTCCACTTTATGGTTGACCACACCCCTTCCCTTTGACCCCGCCCATTCAGCGTCTCCTGCAGCCCCCCTGTGATTTGAAGTCACCAGCCGCCACTGGTGCACAGTTTACAAGTCAGCAGTTTAAAAAAATTGCTGAAATGTGGGATTCTGTTCATGTTATGAATAGTCCTGAATAATCCACAGTCAAAGTGCTTAGCTGAACATGCAGTTCAAAGTGCAAAACAGCTGTTAGAGAAATCCAGATGCGACAATACCGATGTTTTTCTAAACTTGCTTAATCTCAGAAACATTCCTCGTGATGACCATCTTGGTTCACCTGCCCAGAGACTTATGTCGAGACAAACCTGAACCACATTACCAATCAGTAGTAATTTATTGGTTTAATGTGCTAAAAATAATGAGACAGTGAAAGCCCAAGTGTTAAAAAATTGATTGTGCCAGAAGTCCTATTATGACAAAACCAAAAAACTGCTCAATCCATTAAAAGAAGGTGAGATAGTGAGAATGAAGACAACAAAAGGTTTTGTTCACATTGAATTTGTGAAAAGTTTGTGTCAAGAGCCAAGACTGTACATCACGGAATCACAAGGAATGGAATTTAGGTGGAATCAGAAGCAGTCCAAGCCAGTGTTACAGCATCTTGCCTGTAATAAAGAATCAAATTTTCAGAGCAACTTGTCCAATGTTTCCGTTCCAGAGGACATTCCATCAGCAATCCCTGTTCCTGAGAATAATCCCGAGAGTCCTGAAGCAGAACTTTACCCAGTGACTGTCCCCTTTGCTAAACCCGGTCTTAACTATTACATTACAAGATCAGGTCACATTTCCAGACCTAGTTCCAGATACACAGCAACCTGGACATGACTGTTGTTTTCTTTATTATTGTCTGTATGATTACATGCCTATTCAAATGTCACTGTCAATGTGAGACAGCACAGTAAAAGAGAGGATATAGATCAGAGTGTGTGATATACCTTTAAGAAGAATTCCAGTCACTGGGCATGTGCATATAAGTATGAGCATGTACAAGCACGAGTGCTATTTTGAGTGAGCAGCCAGAATGAAAGCATGCCTGTGTGTGTTAGTAAGTCAGTTAGTTAGTTCATTTAAGTTTAATGTTCCTGCCATCCATCCTGATGTGTTTGTATGTAATAAACTACTTAAACAAACAACCAAGCCTCTTCCTCTTATTCAGATATGCAAGACGAGCAATGTCATACATAGGTTTTCCTCATTTCACCTACTTGCTTCTTTTGTTTCCTTTTTTTGTTTTCTGTTTTTGTTTGCCTCTTTTTTTTTTTTTTTTTTTTTTTTTTTGAGGCCAGCATTTGCAAGATGTGGTGTGTAGCTCAATCATGGGAGTGGAAGAAATGAATGGGGGATTTGGCTGTGCTTATCTCTTATGTGCAAAGCATGGCAGTGTGCAAACTGGACAACTGGACCACCCATGAGGCAGACAGGACCTAGACAGCCAAAAATAGAAACCAGATACATTCAATTAATGCTATTGGGCAACACTTAAACTCGTTAAGCAGCACTGCATGGCTGTTAACAATGAGACCTTAAGAATAATTAGTAAAATAGCAAATGTCATGTAACTAGTCCAGTGGCAGCAGGTGAAAGTGTAGGGCTGCAGTATAGATGGTCCTGTGTTCTAGTACAGGGTGTGCAACTGTGTTTCCACTGTTCTGACATTGCAGTTTAATGAGCTGAAAGATAGACAACTGTTATTTAAATGTTCTTGGGGCAACAGGTGTAAGCGTAGGACTACCATACACATAGTCCTGGGTTAAATTACAGGGCATTCCAATGCTTTTATTGTTGTTCCACTTCCCATTATAGTCAGTCTCACTTACAACACTTGAGATAGTGGCGCTAATATTAATTATATGCATGCAAGATGAGACACTTTTATTTTGTCAATTATTTATTTATTTATCCATGTATTATCACATTTATTATCAGATGTATGACTGTGGGTATACTGCGTACTATAGTCTTGTAAGTATAATTCTGCTATCTGGACTGGCATGGCATTCACATTTCCCTAAGACACATACAGAACTGTTTGCACATCCAATAACCTTGCAATTGTAATTGCAATTATGTAATGCCTTCTTGCTGCTCTCTGTTTACCACCATGCAAACATATTGCTCAGGGGTGCACAGTCAAAAGCAACACATTTGCATAATGCTAAGCAGAGTGCAGCAGTTTCAAACAGTGTGCACACTCCAGTAAATGTGATAACAGGAATTGTCAGAAAAGCCTCAGTCTCCATTGCTTTAGATCCTTGGCAGACATGGCAGGCATTTGTGAGGAAAGTGCCAGGTTTAGGGCACAGAGGCGGGGTGTCCATGTGTCCAGGATATTCATTGGCCTGCTAGTTAAGAACCACAGCCAAAGGCTTCTGCAGGGGAACTATTCTGGCTCTCAGTATAAGTCTGAGGCTTGGAATAGTTTAGCCCAGGCTGTATCCAGTGCCACTGGTATCCCGCACACTGGAGAGCAATATAGGCATCATTATAATGACCTACAAAGGAGGAAGAGGGATACACTCGACTGCTGGATTGCGGAATTTAGAACTAAGGACATCTCACACCTGTGTAAGTATCATCTACAGAGAGTACTTGTAAGACTAAGAAAGCTGATTATAAGCAAGACTGGTATTCATAAAGGTCTTCTGTTCTGTTTTTTCCACAGCTGCCAGTGAGCGGGAGTACAATGATGGAGCCCACGGGGATAGATTGGCGAGGATGAGGGAAGCATTTGTTATGTATGCAGTAAAAGAGAAGTGTTATTGTAGCATTAAAAATTAAAGATAGCTTTTTTGGTATTTTAAAGAGTTTTATCAAATTGAACATGCATATAACAATTAAATGCAAGCATATATGCATTGGTTTGTAACATAAACCTAAAGTACAATGTTAGACTTTAGTCAGAGGTTGTGAGTTCAAATTCCACACTTCCTAACTATACAATACTGTTATTTTTTCAATAATATTTAAATTAAATTAAAACCTCTATACCAGTGGCAAATATGCTCTGCTGTAAACTATAATATGTATAAGTGGAACACGCATATGTGCAATATATGCACATGTTGAGTATTAGTGCATTGTATGTCACATATGAAGGTACTAATCATACCTCTTTTTTCTCTCACCCCAACCCTTATCTCTCTTTTTTATTTTATTTTTATTTTATTTCATATTATTTATAAATAAAAAATACTTATTATGTCTTTTTTATTTTATTTTATGAATATATTGTTTTTATTTTATTTTTGTTACTTTATTTTATTTAAAAAAAATACTTTTATTTTTATTTTATTTTATTTTTTTAAATTTTATTATATGTCATCAATATGTGTCTATGTCATCCATGTGTACCACCTCACTAAATGCTCCACAGCACAGTGAGGTAGGCCAGCCCCACTGGATCCACCTGCCCACCCTCCACCTGCTCAGCACTGATGCCCAGCACATCTGGTAGACAACCTGGCAGCACTGGCTCTGCTGCCCCTGCACTACCTGCACTCTCAGGTAGTCCTGCCCCAAAGGCTGGTCCAGTGGTACCCTCAAAAAGCAGTGGTGGAGGTGGTGATTTTATCATCCACATCAGTTGCCAGGAATGATGCGTACCATTGTGCACCTCTCAGTTGGCGCATGCCTTTACCAGCTGGAGAGGCTGCTCTCCCTCATTTTGCATAATTCTAGGAGCGGTAGAAAGAGACATCAAGCACTCCAGCCACCATCAGAGTGAAGTGACTGTGATGATAGTCCAGTGGGTGAGGACTCTATTCTCACTGTTCACTCAGCTTGACGACTGTGGGCTTGGGATGTCCCCACCCTTACCCCAATCTTGGTGTCCCCCAACCTTTTGTGTCCATCGCCATCCCTGTCACTTGTCTTGTTTGTCTTGTCTGTCTGCAATTGCTTTCTCACCTGCCCAACTTACCTGACCCAGACATATCTACGTTCCTTCCCCAACATTCCTCTCTATCTCTTTCTCTCTCTCTCTCTCTTTCTCTCTCTCTCTCTCTCTCTCTCAAATAAAAAATAAATGCTTACCTGCCCCACAAAAAAAATTGTCCCTTACATAGCTCTCCATTTCAAACATGTGTCTTCTTGACACACTTGATTCGGTCAAATTGTTTATACAACATGATTGTGTTGTGGTCTCCCCTCTCTCTGGAGGTGACAGTCCAAATTCAATTAATATTTTGCACATATGTTCAGTTTACACTGTTAAACAAATGGATATCTAAGGTTCTTTCCTACCTCCTTCCTGCACATTTCGGTCCTGCTTTCCCTTTGTTCTCCCCCTGCTTGTTCCCCATTTCACCACTTTTCTATCTACCCCATTTTAACACCTTTAATCTGGTCAAAAAATAGAATCACACACACACCACACATAAGTTGCTGGAGAATAAATGGATCCCTTCACTTTTTGGGCTCCATATTTGCCCAGAGGTGAGCATTGCACACCAGCAGTGAGTGGTGTCAAACAGGTGTGTTTACCTCAGCACAATTCTGCTTAACACTGCTGTGCTATGCCAGAATACAGCAACACATTTCATATAAACAATTCATGTCTTGTATTATCACTGTGTAATGGAAAGTATTTAAAAGTATTACATAGACCTGTATTTGAACTCAGTACCATTTGGCCCCAAAATGGAATGTGTCAATACATTAACATATGCTGCCACAGTTAGTCAAGCAGCAAGTGTATTTCATAGACTCAGTACTAAATGTCAGACTTTAGCAATGTGGCTCGCATTTGTCCACTGCTTAGCTATGTGAAACATGTGTATCTCGCATGCGTATGCACTTTGCTGTCACACAAACCTGCTGCTCGCCTTGCTATGGAAATGCACATATTATGCTGTATTATTGCTGTTTTTGTCCATTTCCTGTGTATGACATGAAATTAGATGTGGAAACATTACAAACTGAGGGCCATAATCTAACAATATGTCACATATTTAAAATACAACCATGTGTTGGCACCCCCCCCCCCAGCACTGCAACCCTGGTGTCTCTGTACTTTTTCCACACATATATCAACCAAGCTACAAAATGCAATATCAAATGTGTGCTACACAGTGCACATCAATTTGGTAACATGAAGAACTACAACTGTTGACACATATGCCTAAAAAGTCTTATCTGCAAGGCTATGAAAGGAATCTTCATGGACCATATCCACAGGGACATAAGTGACCTTCAACACATTTTACCCAACCCATTTTGTTTTGTCAAGGGAAGATCTTGTTTATTGAGCCTTGTGGAGTTTTTGAATACTGACATCAAAGACCTGGAAGAGGGATAACAGGACATACTGCCTATGTTGAGTTATCCAAGGTGTTTGACAATATCCCTCATTCATGTCTCATAGTGAAGATCTCACATGTGGGAATTAAGCCATACAGTGCTAGAGGGATAGGAAACTGGCTCAATAACAGAACACATGCTCTCAAAGTTGGGGACTGCACCTCTACCACTAGCCACTTACCATTAGAATACCACAAGAATCTGTGCTGGGCCCTCAACTGGTTGCAAACTACTTCCCTGAAGCTCAGGCACTGGCAAATGGCCTGTGGGTTACCAAGACTGCAGATGACTGGTAACTGGATGCACTAATATAGAGTCCCCAATGATGGTTGCCACACACACACACACACACACACACACACACACACACACACACACACACACACACATGAGCGGTGCCAAACTCACGGTCTGCACTTTAAAGCATACAATGCCTCATTGTCCCCTTTGGCTATGAAGTACCCCTGCTAATTATGCCATACATAGCACCCCCTCTAAGCTCAAACATAGTATTGAGACTTGAGAACACATGTTGATAGCAATCTACACTTTCATCACTATGTGTCCATAGTGGTAAGACACACATTCTGCATTGCACACATCATACATATGGACATCACATCCAAGGCACACTAACTAAGTCTTGACTTGTGGTGCTTACCTTAAATAAAGAGCTCTGTAGTATGTGTACTTAGGAAGGGGTTCTGTTCTCATTGCAGTCAACAGGGTGTGTCTGTGTGTGTGTGTGTGTGTGTGTGTGTGTGTGTGTGTGTGTGTGTGTGTGTGTGTGTGTGTGTAGGTGAGCTCTTGCTTGACATTATAGACTGCATTTTACACAAGCATGTGGGACACTGTTATATTCTTCTCAACAGACACTGCTGATGTC
Organism: Protopterus annectens; assembly: GCF_019279795.1. NCBI lineage: Eukaryota > Metazoa > Chordata > Ceratodontiformes > Protopteridae > Protopterus > Protopterus annectens. Next base: position 633,528,886 of record NC_056735.1, on the reverse strand, counting down.
ATCAGCTATAAATTGTTGTCTGAGACACTCTAGGTCAGACTTGTGCTATGGTACTTGCATAAAGTGCTGAGTTTTGTAGTCTGTGAACTTAGGTATGGGTTCTATTCTCACTGTAATCAAGTGTCAGTGTGTGAGCTCTTGCTTGATATTACAGGGAACCTTTTACATGAGCATGTGGGACACTGTTATATTCTCCTCAACAGACATTGCTGATGTCATCAGCTATAAAGTGTTGTCTGTGACATTTCAAATCAGACTTGTGCTGTGGCACTTGTGTAAGGCACTGAGTACTGTAGTCTGTGTACTTAAATAGGTATGGATTCTATTCTGACTGCAGTGAGCTGTGTGTTGTGTGTTTGTGAGCTCTTGCTTGATATTACAAAGAGCCTTTTACATCAGCATGTGGGCCACTGTTATCACCATATTCCTCAGCGGACACTACTGATGTCATCAGCTGTATCAGATTTTTGGATATGCAGTGCTCCCACCAGGGCAGGTTCAGACACTTGCCTGGAGGCCAGGCAGACATCACCTCATCCTATACCACACAGATTGCAGTGACATGTGTTTAACTCTCTCAAGATACATCATGTCATGATCTGTAGACCCTGTGTTATCTTGGTGAGAAATCCCTGTGGTCTCTCCAGCTGCTGCATGTGTCTGGTGAGGTACATGCAAAAGATAATATTATACTCTATTACTGTTCTGATGAGGTTTACTACAATGCTAAGATCTGAATATGATGGCATGACATATGAGGTGCACAACATAGGCTTTAAATACCAGTGTGGATACTTGGTGGTCAAAGTTCAGAGTTCTATCTACATGTGGTCTCAATGCTGGCATCACTGGGTGTCAGCATAACAGGACTGCTGTCAAGGCTGTGATTAACATGGAATTCCACTTATCAGACAGACAACATAAAAAAGACACATTTTTGTGTCTAGTTGTAGATTGTGGGCCTTTGTCTCCATTCGTTTGTCTGTGTTAGCTCCTCCTGTACTATGTTATCATCATTGGCGTTCTCAATGATTGCACCGAATATGCAAAGATCAGTAAACTTGGTAAGCCAAAGGCTGTATACGTTAGCCTGAACTGTCGAGAAATAGAGTGCAAACAGTGAAGGGCGAAGAACAGATAGATAAACTTCCAACCATTGAAAAGTGGCACAAACTGGTAAAAAATAAATTGACTCAGCTCTCCAGACACTGTGACCTATTAATAGAACAATAAACAGCAAAAAACATGTAGAAAACCTTACATTAAAGGTAAATGACTAAGCGCTTTCACCCGTTTAAATTTAGGCATCATCAGAGTAAAAGATTTTTTCTTTTTTGTGGTAATTAAAGCCTCAGCTTACAAACACACCCCTTCATGTAACCTACCACAGTCCAAATGCAATTAATGACTTAAAGCTGCAGTGATAGTCATCCTACATATGTAAAAAACCTATTACACAAACATAAAACATAAAATAATACAACTTGTTAAAACAAACATATTAAATGATAAACATGTATATATATTAAAAATAAATAAATATATATGTATAGTGTGCTAAACAAGTAAACACACCTTAAATACATGTAGATTTGTATTTTAAAATACTGGACATCGAAATGTGATTGTTGATACCTGGAGGACTGGATGCATCTAGCCTTAACTGTCAGAAGCACTCCCTCATCTCCAGTAAAATTTTTGCATCACCTCCTTTGTCGTTGTAAGGAATTCTATCTATTACAAAAAACAAAAATCTTCTGAAATTGGGACAACTCACACTGTGTGTATAGAGGGCATTATTTGATCTTTTGTTCCTAATGTCTCTAAGGTGTTCCAGGATTCTGAGCCACACCTTTCTTATGCTTTTACCAACATAGAAAGTTGCACAGCTCAAACATGTAGCAATGTACACAACCATTTTGGTGTTATAATTACAGAATCCAGGACACCTAATAGTTTTGTAAAAACCTTGAACAGCCACATATAGGCCGTTGTACATATATTTACAAATACTACATAATCCACATTTACTCATCTTTAAACTCTTATATATTTCAGTAATGTGTTCAGTTTCCATCAATTCTTTGAGATTCCTGCCCCTACTGTATGTAAAAATTGGGGAATTGCCTATGATATTTATGATGTCACCATCAAAAGCACTCTGCCATGTATCTTTAATAATTCTAATAATTTGACCTACATGCTCATTGTAAGGTAATTCATAGCCCGTTTTTTCTTTAGTATAGGTCTCTGACCCTAAGCCACTCTCATCTTGGGGTTCCTTTATTAACCCTCCATGTAAAATGGGCCTAAAAGATGTATCTCTCTTCACTTCAATTTCTAATTCTAAACAGAACTTCTTGTGGATAACCCCTTTCTGTTAGCATGCTAATTAAGCTGGTCAACTCAATGTTAAACCTCTCATCTTCACTAATCAATCTGGATAATCTAACCATTTGGCCTCTAGCCAAATTCTTCTTGATATAATATGGGTGACAACTTTGAAAGTGCAAAAAGTTGTTAGAATATGTTTTCTTACAATATATACTTGAGTTTATATTAACATCTTGTAAATTTTTATATAACAGTATGTCCAAGTAGTTACAGGTGTCACGATGTATTGTAAGTAAATTTTAAAAATGAAGTAGTATTATTAAGGAAGTCTACAAAGGTGTGAATCTCTTCCCTACTCCCAATCCAAAAAATTAGGATGTCATCAAGGTATCGTAAGTAAAGCGATACCTGGTTCATATATTCTGAGGGGAAAACCTTTTCCATCTCCCATTCTGCCAATACCAGATTAGCGTACATTTGCACACACCTAGCACCCATGGCAACTCCTGTAACTTGTTTGAATAGTTCTCCTCCAAATCCTATAAAGTTGTTTGCCAAAATCATTTCCATGAGATCTAATATCAAACAATGTTTAACTGCATGGAAACCACTGTATTTGTCCAAACATCTCCTGAACATTTCCCTTGTACCTGTGGAATAATTGAAAAAAGGTTTATAACATCAATGGTCACCATTAAAAAAGGCTCAACCATTTGCTTCTGTCTTATAATCTCCAGACAATGCCATGAATCCGTCAGAATGTGAGGCAAATGTTTAACAATATCCTTACAATGAAAATCTATATATGAAGCCATTGCTTCTGTTTTGGAACCTTTAGCTGATACTATTGGATGAAAGGGTGGGTCGTTCTGATTTTTATGTATTTTTGGAATTCCAAAAATGGAGGGGGTCACTGGAAATTCAACCATCAAGTAGTGGTATTCACTACCATCTATGACCCCCTCCATTAACCACTCATAAAGACTCCAGTCAATTTTGGTATATGCCATATACATTTCATTCCTAGATACTCTTGTGTATGTACTGGTGTCATTCAAAAGGTTGTGCATTTTGTTGGAATAATCAGTGTTAGACATAATCACCACAACACCTCCTTTGTCCAGTTTCATAACCCGGTATAGGTTAGAAGATGTTAATTTATGTAAACAGAACCTCTCATCAGATTTTAAATTATCCAATTCCCTCTTAAATCCTTTAATAGTTTTTCTAAGTTGTGCCTCACACAATTTCTCAAAGATGTAAATACATGGGTGTGCAGGGGGAATAAAAGTGCTCGACCTCTTAAGCTTAAGGATGTTGTCAATCACAGGATTAGGTCTTTTGTGGAAAAATACTTCTAGATTTAACTGTCTAATATACAACTTGAAATTGACCAACACTTTGACTATGTCGGTTCTGAAAGAAGGGACAAATGTAAACCGCTTCTTAAAAAAGATACATAGTTATCAGTTAAGTCTAAATCAGAAAAATTGTAAACACATATGTTGTCCACCTTAACCAAATTACAAGTGTGTTTGGCATTAATTAATTGGGTTAAACCAAATGAGCCATCCAGGCCTATCTCAGTGGCTTTCATCTGTTCAGTATCAACATGTACAACACTGTTTAAATTTATGTTTCCCAATTGAGAACCAATGGCTGACGAATCAGCCTGTGAACATTCCATAAAAGATGTATCAAAAGCAGGATCTAAAACAGGTTCTACATCAAGGGAAAAAAACTCCCTGTCTATTATTATCATCGAAAAAATTACTAATATTATTACAATCATTGTCATAAAAAATGTCGCAATATAATAATTGCAACACTGTCACATTATGAGTTGCAGAATTGCTATTAGATAAAATTAGTTGTTCATCCAAGACCATCTCCTGTTGTTGTTGTACGGTCTCTGACCACAGCCCTTCCCTTGTTGTTGGTTGCACTCCCGAATATGTTCCGAGCGTCTTATGGGGTGGGGATCTAAAAAAAACCCCATTGTCATGATAAGCTTTAGTCTCAGTCAATAGTTCATCCTCAAATTGTTCAACATATTGCTCATTAACATTGTGAATGTCCTGTCGAGGGTAATCTGTTGTGTTAGCATTAGTCAAGAAACTAGGTCTGGCGTTTACCCGCTTAAATTTCTTGAAATGAGAGTATGCCTGACTAGTGGCATAATCCTTACTATCCCTGTTTAATTTAACAGTTTTTATCTCAAGCCCTTTTTTGACAAATTGTTCCACTTCATGTAAAATTCTGTCATATTTGTATTTATTAAATTCGAAGAGCAAATCTTTCGTTATGCTGGCATTCAAAACCCCAAGCTCATCTTTTAAAATCTGTAATCTATTAGTATTGTTTCGAATAATAATTTTCATAAGTTCCATACCTGTCCAGTCGTAAAACGCCAGGAGATCTTGAAAAGAATCCATACCTATTTTAAAGACCATCAGCAGTTTAAATAGTCTGAGCCCCTTCGGAACTTGCTTTAACTCAATGGATCTCTCAAGGAACACGTTGTCCATCTGTAGGGCTTTTAACTTTCTTAATTTAGTTTCAAATATACCAAGTTGTGTTTTTAGGGTACCTGACTCGAGTTGTTGTCTCACTTCAGGTTTTCAGTCCATATCCAGAGCTCTTAAAAGAGCGTCAAAGTTCTTAGGTGAACAGCAGTCAGTTCTAGTAACTTGGTTGTTCGTTCTCAACCCCCTGTAGTTCACCAAATTCGCAGACATATTAACCGCTGTTTCACCGCTACTGGTAGAAGGGGGTGTGTGAAGAGTAAACAGCTGTGCTTGAGATTCAGTCAACAATGGTTCCTCAGTCCGGATATAGTTTGGAACGTTGACCGCCATACCTTTTTCCTTAAATAGGTGCAAGGTTATCTTGTAAGGTGCATCTCAAATGGGGCATTGTATTCTATAATGGGTCTAATAAGTGATGAGTAGAGAGGCACAATAACCTCCTTTGATCTGGATGCAAACTCTTTTGAGAATTGATGGAAACTGAACACATTACTGAGATATATAAGAGTTCAAAGATGAGTAAATGTGGATTATGCAGTATTTGTAAATATATCAACAACGGCCCATATGTGGCTGTTCAAGGTTTTTACAAAACTATTAGGTGTCCCGGATTCTGTAATTGTAACACCAAAATGGTTGTGTACATTGCTACATGTTTGAGCTGTGCAACTTTCTATGTTGGTAAAACCATAAGAAAGTTGCAGCTCAGAATCCTGGAACACCTTAGAGACATTAGGAACAAAAGATCAAATAATGCTCTGTATACACACAGTGTGAGTTGTCCCAATTTCAGAAGATTTTTGTTTTTTGTAATAGATAGAATTCCTTACGATGACAAAGGAGGTGATGCAAAAATTTTACTGGAGATGAGGGAGTGCTTCTGGCAGTTAAGGCTAGATGTATCCAGTTCTCCAGGTATCAACGATCACATTTCGATGTCCAGTATTTTAAAATACAAATCTACATGTATTTAAGGTGTGTTTGCTTGTTTAGCACACTATACATATGCATATATATTTATTTATTTTTAATATATATATATATATATATATATATATATATATATATATATTTTTCATTTAATATGTTTGTTTTAACAAGTTGTATTTTTTTACTTTTTATGTTTGTGTGATAGGTTTTTTACATATGTAGGATGACTATCACTGCAGCTTTAAGTCATTAATTGCATTTGGACTGTGGTAGGTTACATGAAGGGGTGTGTTTGTAAGCTGAGGCTTTAATTACCACAAAAAAGAAAAGATCTTTTACTCTGATGATGCTCGAATTTAAACGGGTGAAAGTGCTTAGTCATTTACCTTTAATGTAAGGTTTTCTACATGTTTTTTTGCTGTTTATTGTTCTATTAAAAGGTTGCAGTGTCTGGGGAGCTGAGTCGGTTTATTTTTTGCCAAGAACAGATAGATCTGTGGAGTTTGCCAGTGGTGACAGTTCTACTAGTACAGGTTGATTCACCAACTTTCACAGTATGCGTTCTGTTGGTGAGCCATTTGGTTACCCATCTACTGATAAAAGGGTTAATCCCCAGCTGGGAGGGTTTCTCAATGATAACCTGCATGGGGATTGTGTCAAACCCCTAGGCCAGATCACAATAAGCAGTACGCACCGTCTTACCTTCATCCAGGCCTATTACACAGAAGCAATGGCCTGTGACAACATCATGCCATGACTCAGCACATACACCTTCCTTATATGGCTGAATACGCACTTTAACATACCCTCCACACAAACTATATTCCCTTACAAGGGTGTACATTAACATGCATCATCTGAGTAGAGGAGACAGCATGTGATGCATGCATGTATAGAGACATCCTGACTCTCATCAACTGGGAACATGTGATCATGGACCTCTTCTACATGTACACTACTCATATTCCAGCTGTGTGCACCAGACCTGTGTGAGTTGTTAATGCTACATCATATCTTTTACATCTGTTAGATATCCTCAAAGAGGTCATCAAGGCCATGCATGATGACAACAGTATCATCTTGTGGAACTTGACCAGGTTAAGTATTTAACACAAATCCACACTTAGGTATTCACTCAACAGTGTCATATGTGGCCATAAACAGCTATATCACCAAATTGGTAGACCAGTGTATCACAAAAGTGGCATCTCACTATGTTGACATGTGTGATGTGACCTATATCTCAGTTTCAGTGATCAGGTCCATACATCAGGTCTGTCTGCTAGGCTCTTTTCTGTCCATTAGTTAAGTGATGGACATCACAAATGACATACACATACTGTGTTCACATAGCTGCCTGAAGGACTGCAGAATGTGGGCAATCATTGACTCCAACTGTGATATTAGTATAATACACACAGCAGCAGTACATACCAGGTACTGCTGCCACAGCCGTGACAACACCTGCATTGACAAGACACATGGGGAGATTCATTAATTCAAGAAACAAACACACCACCCAAGTATAATGTGGACATCGTGCCCTATAATCAGACTAATAGGTATGCGACCCATGTGCTGGGGTAGATGGTAAGTGGCACATCCATCAGCATATGGTCACAGTGCTGACTAATCCCTTGAATGTAACACAAGTACTAGGTATGCAAATGACATCCACATCAGAGGCCATAATACTTTTATGGTTCCCAGCCTTAATCACACCAATAATTGTGTACAATGTACCCTTGTTCATGTACTTCCCAACACATCTTCCAGTGATGTGTAACTGAAGTATACCACCTTTGTCACAGTGAGCTGTCAAACAGCTTATTGACCATACCTAGGTATTCTTTCTGTGGAATATACATGACTGCCTGATGGTGTGGAACACCAATCAAATTGTTAAACCAGATGCATGTATGCTACCTGTTCCACTTATGCACACACTACATACATAGTTGTTTGACAACATTAATGACATGTATGTCATTAACTAGCCTGTATTGCCCAAACTGTCACATGTGTCCCTCCTAACAGCAGATGTTATAGTGCCAGGACAGTGTGTGTTGTTACCCTCATAGAGTGTGGATGAATCATACTAGTTGTTCAAGTGTGTATGTGTGCAGACTCATCTCTTATCAATGTAAATCACATATGTTATGTCAGAGTCATGGGATTACTAGTGGTATTATTGTGATATTGTCAATGATTGTGGCTAGTTCTTGTAATGTTTTCCGCAAGCCTTTACATGTGCCCACCTTGCTGAAGACCTCTGCTGAGAGTACACTCATATTCAGGTATATTAGTTTGCACAGATTCACAATATGCACCCTACCCCAACTGTATGTCAGATCCCTGATAGATGTCCTCCGCATTATTCATGTAAGGATGCTTATCTCACACAGATATCCTCCACATTGTTATGTCACCTTATATGACAGTCACATAAAACACATTTTCATTGTACAGTCCAACTTCCTACCGTACCATAGAGATATTTGATTGGTGTTCCTGCCACAACCATCTTCCACTGACATGCCCTCATCTGTTGTACATTAGGTAGTTTCACCTGTCCTCTTTCCCTGTGTTCATTCCTACAATTCATGTGTGTGTCCTTATTCAACAAACACACTATCCCTGAGTGTTCACTTTACATGGTAGTCCATGTCCTACTGCAGATCATTTATACAGCTTCGGTACACAATGCCAGGAATGGTATATCACAATACTCTGCACTGTAGGTACACTGTCCTGTATTGTGTTTGGACCATATACTTTGCATTCATACCTCTCAATTGTCCAGATATTCCCAGGATGTCCAGATATGTTCTTTATCAAATTTGTGGCTTTCTGCCATATAACTGGATGAGCTCAGGACTGATGTCTCAATATTGCTTACATTTGAGTTAATACCTCTCAACGGTCTTGATTTGTGCAGAATGTCCAGTTTTTGTCTCATATTTTTGATCTTTTCTCAAAACATTTTGGTTTTCTGGCAAATCATTGGCATGTCACTGCAGATTGAAGTCAGAAAGCGATGAAGGACATTTGAGCTTCAAACTTCATGCTCTTCAGAAAGTGCAGTCTACTGTACATCCTATTATTCTATCAATGTTTTAAGTTTGAAAGGGCAATATTAAAAATCTATCCCTATTTTTGAGCCTATGTCCTCCCATTATTTATGGCTTTGTCTAGATTTCTTGCTCTAACAGGTTGAGAGGTATGTTTGAGTTTCATTCTAACACATTTCTATGTGACATTTATGTCAGATATGTCCTAATTTCTGGTTAAACATTCCCCACATTATGTTGGCCTTTGTGCAGATGTGTTGCATTAACAGATTGGCAGCTATCTGTGAAGCTCTGTGGATCATTGTGACATTTTGTGCAAATTTGCAGACTGTAGGTGCTCTGCTTGAAAGAAAATTGATAATGCACATTCACTTACACAGTTTCCTGGCCAGAAACACAGTTGCCAGCCATGAAACCTAACTTAGATGTACTGCGCTGCATTAATATGCATTGTGCACTACTGTTCACTGCACACTGCCACACAAACATGTAAATTCCATGTAGTCTCTGTGTGAAACCTACATGGAGTTCATTGAATCCCAGGGATTGTATATTATATCTTAGCTTGATGCATCACAGTTTCATATGTTGATGCCCATAAATTACTATGACACAGATAAATTAAGATAAAAAATGTTGCATTTTATTAGCATCATAGTCTTAGCAAAGGTTTCATCTACTGAATTATTAACAAACTGCCCTTAGTTTATTAAGTAGCCCTTGAAGTAGTAATTCTGTATTGGAAAGGAAGATGTCTGGATATGAAGGATGAAAGCACTCCATCAGTGGAGCTATGTTTCTGTTTCCCTGTGTCTGTACAGGGGGGGCTGTGAGATTGCCAGCTTCATATCCATAAAGATGGCTCAAACAGGAAAGGAAAATAGCTATGTCTTCATCCACTACGAACAACATAATGTCAGTGCACAGGATGATGAGCTACTTATGGAAAATATTAACAGATGAACAAGTAGGAAAGGAATAGATGTGACAGAAAACCTCAGATGGATGGAGAAAGACTCAAAAATCCTATCATGCAATGTAGGCAGAGAGTAGAGATTGACAGAAGTATTTGTTGTAGAAGGGAAGTGTTAGTCAAGGAAAGGAAAAAAAACTCAACCTTGTGCCTTGTATAAGGGAATGATGTGCAAGGTGTAAAAATTAACAATCCACTGGCAAATAGTGATCAGGTAACAGCTTGGTTCATATTAGCTATGGAGCAGAAGATAATTAGATCTAAATGAATCAGGAATTTTGGGATATAAGGAAGTGGATTATGATAGAATTAGGAGGTTCAAAAATAAAACATCTACGAAGCATGCATGTGAGAAAAGGTATGGAGATGCGATACGAAACCATAAAAAAGATGATCCATAGAACCACTTGCTAATTACATTGATTTGAAATTAAAATGTTTGTATTCAATTCAAATATACTTTGAAATATTCTTGGCACTTTTTGGATTGCTTAAGGATAGCTGTGCTGACATTATTTTTGTTATTATTGATGGAAACAGCTTATTTTCTAAGATCCTACATGACATGGATATACAATAGATTTGTAAGATCCACATGGATTGTGTTGGTTTATCAGCTTTGGACCTCTTTCTATTGTTGAGCAATGTATGGGACTTGTTTTGGGCAATAATTGTATTTTGAGGGAGAATATTATCTCCAAATAAGTGAAGTCACAATGGGGGCAGCTTGCTTTACTTTTTTTCCCACTTTAGACCTGTTGTACTGGGAAAGATTTATTGCATTTAAATCAATGAGTACATAGTTTGGGTCTTTGTATTCCCAATTTTTGGATGATAGCTTCATTCTTTGGAGGGGGATGAAATGCAAATGCTTGAATTTTTAAGTTTTCTTAATTCAAGAACTGATTTCTTGAGCTTCATTAATAATTTTTCTTGAAATTATTAATTATTTAAATATTAGTGTTTATAAGTTACCTGCTCATAGTATTTTTTTTTTTGAAAATCAACTTTCTCCTACTCCTACTTATATTGCCAAAGCTGTCACCATTTTATTCAAAAGCATATTTTAGTTAAAGGACAAATGGGGTCGTCCAAACTTATTTCAGAGGACAACTATTTTATTATTGAAATCTAGACACTCATACAGATATTTCAGAAATATGTTTACCCAGATTGTTTATTCAATTATATCTAATGTGAGGTATTAACAAGGTGCCTGACCAGATTTCAACCTATTCTGAGATTTGGTTTGTCTAATTTGGCAATGGACTGATGAAGGCAGAGAACAATGCCATGGCTGCCCTCATGGCTTTCATACAAGATGCTAGTTGCACACTGCTAAAGGCTTACCAAGCACATATTGCTGACACTGCTGGACATGGTTAAAAGCAGGTATGTATATGTGTTGGACAAACAGGGCAGGAAGCACATGTCTCAGGGAAGCACTGCAGGTATGCTTCCAGATTCATCCAAAACTAAGACCATTATGCTTCATCAAATTTTTGCATTATGTGGTAGGACCTCTGAGTCAAGGTCTAAGTCACACAGCACTGTCTGATCAGTGTCAAGATCTTCTCTTCCTCAGCATCGTAGCAACTCAGTATCAATCTCACATGAAACCTCACTCCCAATCTAGGGGGTCACCCAATACCATTATTAGGGGGCATAGTATATGGCACAATTCAGATCTGACATCAAATCATAGTTTTACAGACTGTGATATATACATCAAACAGTAACAACCCCAAAGGTGCCAGAGCAAAATTCATGAAGGAGCAAACCAGCTATGCAAAAAGTTTCCCAATTCATGGCATTCAAAAGGATGAATGATGAACATTTGCCTACATCTGAAAAAAAGAAAAAATAATAATAAAAGATGATGAAACATGTTCATAGGTTCATAGGTTCATAGGCAAGTACTAGGTTATATCTGCCCAAGGGCATTTATAAGCCTAGCCAGAGTGTGTTGGCTTTCGCCACTCCCCTTAGATTAGTTCCATGTGACTCTGACCAGCAGAGTCATTAGTTCCCTGTGCCTCTCTCCAGCAGAGCCACTGCAGTGATCCCCAGGGTAAATTTTCTGTTTCCCATCCACCCGTCAAGATTTCTCTTGAAGAGCGCTAGTGAGGGGCTCTGCCTGATGTATATTGGAATTTTGTTCCAAAGCATGTGGAGTCTCTGGGTCAGGAATCTATCCCTCCAGCATGTTCTATTTAATGTTGTGGTAAGGTTTATATCACTAGAGCATGTGGCTCTCAGGAATTGTTTTTTTTTTAGGTGGAGCATATCCATCAATTCTGGGTTGGACATGGCCTTGTATGTCAGCCATAGATCACCTCTGAGTAAGCGGTATGCAACTGAGTACAGCTGGAGTTTCTTTAGTCGGGCTGCATAGGTCATCTGTTTGAGACCAGTAATCCTCTTGGTGAGGTACTTCTGTGGTCTTTCCAGCTGTTGCAGTTGTCTTGTAAGGTACAGCCCAAATGGGGCGTTGTATTCTATAATGGGTCTAATAAGTGATGAGTAGAGAGGCACAATAACCTCCTTTGGTCTGGATGCAAACTCTTTTGAGATTAAGTGGGCCACATAGAAGGATTTTCTAACCACCTTGGCAATATGATTATCAAAGGAGAGATTACTATCTACTTGGGTCCCCAGATCCCTTATTACTTTTTCTATATTTAGGGGACTACCACCTATGTGGTAGTTCACGGGTACTTTGTTTTTTCCAAAGGGGATGACTATGCACTTTTTGGCATTCAGCATGAGGCCATGATTTTGACACTAGGTATCCGTCTCAGTGAGACCCTTCTGGAGGGTGTCTGTATCAGCCGGAGAATCAATTATGGCCCCTAGTTTGCAGTCATCTGTGAACTTGGTCAGCCAAAGTCCTCCAGTGCTTGCCTGTACCTCTGAGAAGTATATACTGAACAGGAGGGGTCCTAGGACTGAGCGCTGGGAGATGCCACTTGTAACCAGTTTAGAGTCGGACCTAGAGTCTGCAACTCTCACTGTGTGGGCTCTGTCCATGAACCAATTTGCAACCCATCTTGTGATGTAGGGGTTAATGTTCTGATTGGTGAGCTTGTCTATAATACCAGAATGGGGACTGGTGTCAAAAGCCTTTGCAAGGTCTAGGTAGTCTGTGTGAACCTCCTTACCCTCATATAATGCCTTGGTAACTGTCTCGAAGAAGTCCACCAGGTTTAGGAGGCATGATCTGCCCTTAACAAAGCCAACTGGGTGAGGTCCAAAGTTTGGAGGTTCCCAATGTCTCTGTTAATGAGTTCCATGATGATGCGTTCCATAGACTTGCAGACCAGGCTAGTCAGGCTTATAGGGCAATAATTCCCAGGAACCATTGTGGTGCCACCTTTGTGGAGTAGGATAACTGTTGCTGTGCACCACTCTGTGGGTATGTAGCCTGTATAGAGGCTGAGTTTGAATAGTGTGTTTAGGTGGGGAGTTAGTTCATTTTGGAGCTCTTGTAGGATGCAGCCTGGGACACCATTCAGTCCCATTGAGGCTGTGTTTTTAGCTTTGGATAGGGCTGTTTTAACCTGTGTGTCGGTGATTGCCAGAGCTTTACATTCTTCTGGTATGGTTATGGGCCCTTTAGGGGGTGAGAGGGGTGTGAAGTTTGCACTAAACCTGTCTGCCAAAATGTTGGTGATATCAGTCGGTTAAGTGTATTTTGTGCCATTCTGCACCAAACTCAGAGCAGATCTGAGAGTTTCCACTTAGGTTCTTGACATAGCTAAAGAACGCTTTGTGGTTATCTTTGGAGTCCTTGGCAATTTTTCTTTTGAAGCTAGCCTTGGATAATTTAATGAGGGATCGTAGTTTCTTGCTGATACTGATCAGGGATGTCTTTCCTTCTAGGGATTTTGCTCTTATCTGTACTAGTTTCCTCCTTCTATTGTAGAGCCTGTTTATGGCAGGGGTCCACCAGACTGGTTTACTTTTCTTGGAGGAGTGAATCTTGGTTTTACTTGGGATAGCATGATCCATGCATTCCTGCAGATGGTCATAGAGTGCTTTTGTATAGGTTTCAGCAGCTTGGACAGCATTGTCCATTGGTGTGGGGGCTGTGAACCTTTCCTCCTTGGTCTTAAGTAACTTGAAGTTTTCTTTTGAATAGTTTTTCATGGTGGTTTCCTTGATTGGGGTTGGGGGTGGAATGTGGATATCCAGAGTGATTAGTCTATGGTCTGATCTAACCAGCAAGGGGTTGACATCAGGTGTGGAATACCAGTTTCCCATGTTGGTGATGACCAGGTCCAATATGTTGTTCCCTCTGGTGGGGGTGTTGACCAGTTGATCCAGAGCGTTCGAGTTTATAAATTCTAGGAATCGTTGAGCAAGGGAGTTAGTACTTGATTTGTTCTCCCAGTTAATGTTTGGGTAGTTGAAATCACCCAGTATTTCCCAGTGTCTCCAGAAATGTGGAATGGGGGTCCTGGGTCAAGGTGGGTGATCTGTAGCAAGCTACAATTTGGATTGCAGTTTTGCCCTTTGTTAGTTGCACTTGGATGATTTCTGATGCATCGTGCTGCGCCACTAACCTAGAGGTGTGAGTATCCTTGATGAAAATGGATACACCCCCGCCTTTAGTGTTTCAGTCCGGGTTCTGTGGCCAAAGGTATGGTATGAGTTATAGCCTGGTAGTGCTGGGGTGATCTCTGGAGCCTTAAACCAGGTTTCTGTTACTGCACAGATATCGATGTTCTCCATACTGAGGGGTGCCTCAAGTGGGTGCATTTTGAGGTTTAGACTTCTGGCATTGAGTAGCATTACCCTCAGTTTTTGGTTTCTTGTGCTATTTACTGTGGTGGGTTTGTCTTTTGAGCCTTGCCTAAAAAAGGCACTATGGGTGCAGCAAGAGCCTTTGCCAGTATTTGAAAGCCTAAGGGTGACAGGTGCAAGCCATCTCTTGCGAAGCAATGTGGATTGTCGAGCATGTCATCCCAGGCAGACAGATACTGGATCCCATTTGAATGACACCAAAAACTTAGCCAATTGTTGAAATTGATAATTTTTTCTTTATACTGTGGCATCATTCGTGGTGAGGGCAGGATGCTACTCAGTGTCAGGATCATACCTGCCTGGGCTACATGATCCAAGAGCTCTTCCATGTCTCTTTTCATGTAGTCCACGGAGGTACATCTCAGGTCATTCACACCAACATGTACAATGACAGAGTCATATTTGTACTTGTTCTGGAGTGACCTGAGTGCCTGTGTTATGTGGCAGATCCTGGCACCAGACAGGCAGCTAACCGTAACCTTCTCCTTGTCCAGCCTAGTTAGTGGGACATCAGTGTGCCTGACTATAGAGTCGCTTATTACTAGTGTGTTGGGTATGTTATTTTGCCTTAAGGGGTGTGATTGCATGACACATTGATTATGTGAAGTATGTGTTTTATGGTTGGTGATGGGTTGTGGAGATTGATTGGGTGTCTGCTTTGGAGGTCTCTGTTGCTTTTGCAGATTTTTATTTAGAGCCTCCGAGTATGTTTTTGTGTATTTATTTGTGTTATTTGCCTGTGATGGTTTGTTAGGTCTATGTGAGACTGGTGGTATGTTGCAAGTATTACCCTTCTGCTCTTGACTGTCAGTTCTAGTCTTGGGTTGAGAGTGCTTTGCCTCCAGTCTGGCTGTATAATTGCATCTCTCACATATATTAGTGTTTGTTGGTAGGAGGAGAGGGTTGTCTGTGTACATGAGGCAGTTGTAACATTGCCTCAAAATGCCCAGATTCACCAGTTGGACTGGAGAGTAAACCAGAAACTGCACTTTGGACATGCCTGAATAGGTAGAGTGATCTGTTTTACTGATTGACTGGTGGGGACGATTAGAGAGCATTGTCCTTCTGGACAGTATAAGGGGGCTAGTGCTAGGGGTAGTTAGTGCTTGTTATGAGATTTAAGCAAGTGATGGGCTGTAAAATGAATGGTTTGAGTGCTAGAGTTGAAGGTTTGTCTAGTTCCAAGGGAAAAACTGAAGAGTAGACTTTGTGGAGCTGGGAATAGTTTAACCCTAGCTAACTGGCGCTGCCCGGCACGTTAAACCGCGCAAATGCGTTTTTTATATCAGAAAGATTAAAGAGAGATAAATTAGCCCAAAATGGCAAATAAAACCACAGTTTCTGGGCAGAAACCACTCCTCCAAGGACAAGTAGGCTGTTCAGAGCTCCCCACTCTCACTGGTGAACAAAGAAACTTCCTTTTTGCCAAAGTAAGGTATGGCCAACACAGACGCTCAAACACAGTTCAGGTATAAGCAGGTATCTGAAATTGGACTTTTCTAGCTTAGTTAGGTGGGAAAATAGCAAGATTTTTTTGATTTTTGTTTTGCTTTTTCAGTAAATACAGTAGAAACAGGTAATAAACAACTTTTACAGTGCAGTAATGGCTGTCGCACGTGAGTGGGAAGCCAGAGACAATAAAAAATACAATTTACAGCAAAAATGATTTGTTTAAAGTGCAGGCACAAGTAAATGCAATTTTCAGTATAAAATGAGCATTTTAAGAAGCAATAAATGCCAGAAAATGAGTGTTTAGGCAGAAATAGCAGTAAACAACAAGAAAACCAAAAATGGTACTTAAACACTCCAAAGTCTCTCCTTTTGCCTTTCTGGCATTGTAGGTCTCTGCAGGACACCTGGGCAGGATCGGCTGAGCTTATACAGACACAAAAACTGTGTAGGTCTTTGCGTGTGTGAAAATTATTTAATAAAAAACATTCCTGACTGCAATGGCAATGATGTGCAATAAAAATTCAAACTAACTTCATAATGGCAACACCATAACAATACAGTTCTCCAGCATTTATCAGCAGATGAAGGCTACTATCTGTATGCCTGTATATAGTATTTCACATCTCTGGACACTTTCAAGACACCTATCCTTACTGGTATAGCAAGTGCATGTGCCATTTCCCACTGAACACTATATAAATGTTGATGATGTCTCTGGCTACCCTTTAGAATATCCAGTCAACAGAAAGTCGAACATCATATGGACGAGAGCATATGACTGACTTTCCAAAATGTCAAAGCTTTTGAATGGAGATCCCAGTACAATGGGGATCAGAGAATTTACCTTTTTTCCCACCGTAGTCCAATTTTGGATCAGCTATATGTAATATGCAAGGGGTGTGGGGGCACAGGGGGCTTGGTCCCTGCAGAAATGTAGATTTTTGTTGTTGTCTGTTTGACTTTACAGAAAGTCAATCATAATGTCTCAACCATGTGATGTTCAACTTTCTGTGGAGTCAATCTTTTGAAGTAGATCCCTCCAACCATATAAACTATACATTTTTGTATGATTTAAGGAGAAGTGTCTGATATACAGCGTGAGCTAACTAAGCATTCTCATCATAGCCTACAGCTAATACTGTATGTACCAAGTATTATTTTGTGACTTTAAACTGTCATGTAGCAAATATCATGGCCCATGGTTGTAGACAAGATGCTGCCACTTTACCTGCACTGCCATGAGCCTTACATTGCTCATTTCGGCAAAAGGATGTACTGAGCTGCCACCATCCACTAGCCAGTGTGTTGCTGTTGTCACTCTTGGAACAAATGATAGAGAAAAATACACTACTGCAATCAGTCTCAACTTGTAGCAGTTGCATACTGGACCAGCATATAACCATATTATGAAAAATACAACAAGCTGTGAAGTAGTAACATTTTCATATTGAAGGAATCCCCAACTTATATGGCAGCAAAAACAGGCTTTAAGCAGGCCAAACACTCATTCAATGACTATCTATGTCTGAGGCAGGGCAATATTAAGTCACCCCTTTGCAGCTCCCTATAGCTTATGGACTGATGTCATTAGTCAAGGTTTAAGTGGACAGTCTGTTAAGCTGAGAAAACATAACAGGGAGGGGACACATGAAGATGGGTCAGTAACTATGATGTCTCCAGTTGGGTCCCCTTCAGAAGACCAACTCAAAAGAAAGTCTAATTTCATCTAGTCAAAACCATATGACTGACTTTCTCAAAGTTAATATTTAGAGTAATACGTCTGTGAAACAAAGTTATCTAGGACATACTTACCTATTAAATGCCAAATGTGCTATACTATAATGCAGGAGTTGCAGGAAAATTGAACTTGTGCACCATATGTGGGAATGATGAGTGCTGCCAGGTTGCTGGGCTATTACATTTTATATAATTAACTGTAAACTGCTTTTTCATACTGAGGATTGTATTTTCTCTTTGTGGGTGTTCTTTCTATGCTTTTAAAGTGAGGTTTCTGTGTTCTGCTCAGGTGGCATAATCTTGATAGAGGCCTGTTAACTAGGCTGGTAGTTTTGTTTGAGTTTCCTGTGTTTCTGGCAGCCATTTTCTGCTGATAGTCTGTCCTCATTATTATTGAGAGTAACAAGGCCTCCTGACCTTCTGTAGTACCAGTGATTGGGTAATAGCAGGGGCTGAGTAGTAATTTTATCTTCTAACTCCTCCATCCGTAATTGTATATAAACCGTGTCTTGAAAATGTTGTGCTTGTATTGCTCAGGCTGTGGATAGTATTTCATTACTGAAACTAAGTAGAAATTCCTTAATATTCCAAGAGCATGATAAGTTATTTCTTACACTTATTTCACTGAACTGCACTTCTAAAAAGCTTATGATTATGCTATACAGTTGATCTACTACATTTTGCACTGTTATAAAGCTTTTTTATTGTTTCACTGCATTTATGTACTGTTTTACACTGTTTTTTTAACTGTATTTTTCGTTGCTATATACTGTTCCATTACTCTAATTACATGTTTACTGAATTACTTAACTGTAAACTGCTTTTTTATACTGAGAGTTGTATTTTCTGTTTGTGAGAGGTCTATCCGAGCTTTTCTGTGCATTTTAGATTTTTTGAGGTTTCTCTATTCTGCAGCTAGGAACTGTAATAGTGTGCCTTACTATAATTGTCTTTTTAAAGTTAAAAGCATTCTCTAGAGTCAGCTTCCTCCTTGATCTGTTTAAAACATCCATTTAGTGGCTACAGCTATGAACTATAATAGTGTGCATTACTATCATTGCATTTTTGTTTAATTGCTAAATTGTAAACTGCTTTTTCATACAAACACTTGAATTTTCTCTTTGAGGGTGTTTTTCTATGCCTTTAGAGTGAGGTTTCTGTGTTCTTCTCAGGTGGCATAATCTTGATAGAGGCCTGTTGTCTAAGCTGGTAGTTTTGTTTGAGTTTCCTGTGTTTCTGGCAGCCATTTTCTGCTGATAGTCTGTCTTCATTATTATTGAGAGTAACAAGGCCTCCTGACCTTCTGCAGTACGAGTGATTGGGTAATAGCAGAGGCTGAGTAGTAAATTGATATTCTAACTCTTCCATCCTCACTGGTATATACACCCTGTGTCTTGAAAAGGTTGTGCTTGTATTGATCAGGCTGTGGATTGTATTTCATTACTGAAACAAAGTGTAAATTCCTTAAGATTCCAAGAGTAGGATAAGTTATTTCTTATACTTATTTCACTGAACTGCACTTCTGGTACACTTATAATTGTGCTATACAGTTCATTTATTACATTTTGCACTGTTATAAAGCTTTTTTATTGTTTCACTGCATTTATATATTGTTTTATACTGTTTTAAATTGATTTTTTCATTGCCAGATAAAGTTTCATTACTCTAATTGCATGTTTACTGAATTACTTAACTGTAAACTGCTTTTTCATACTGAGAGTTGTATTTTCCATTTGTGAGTGCTCTGTCTGAGCTTTTCTGTGCATTTTCAATTTTTTGAGGTTTCTGTGTTCTACAGCTAGGAATTGTAATTGTATGCATTACTATAATTGTCTGTTTACAGTTAAAAAATTCTCTAGAGTCTGCTTGCTCCTTGTTCTGTTTAAAACTTTCATTTAGTGGCTACAGCTTGGAAATGTAATAGTGTGCATTACTATAATTGCATTTTTATTTAATTACTAAATTGCAAACTGCTTCTTCATACTGGAACTTGTATTTTCTCTTAGTGCTATACACTTGATCTACTACATTTTGCACTGTTATAACACATTTTTATTGTTTCACTGCATTTATGTACGGTTTTATGCTGTTTTAACTGTATTTTTCATTGCTAAATACTGTTTCATTACTCTAATTGCATGTTCGCTGAATTACTTAACTGTAAACTGCTTTTTCATACTGAGAGTTGTACTTTTGGTTTGTGAGTGCTCTATCTAAGCTTTTCTGTGCATTCTTGATTTTTTGAGGTTTCTGTGTTCTACAGCTATGAACTGTAATAGTGTGTATTACTATAATTGTCTGTTTACAGTTAAAAGCATTCTGTAGAGACTGCTTCCTCCTTGGTCTGTTTAAAACTTTCATTTAGTGGCTACAGCTTAGAAATGTAATAGTGTGCATTACTATAATTGCATTTTATTTAATTACTAAATTGCAAACTGCTTCTTCATACTGGAACTTGTATTTTCTCTTTGTGGGTGTTCTTTCTATGCTTTTAAAGTGAGGTTTCTGTGTTTTGCTCACATGGCATAATCTTGATAGAGGACTTTTGTCTAGGCTGGTAGTTTTGTTTGAGTTTCCTGTGTTTCTGTTAGCCATTTTCTGCTGATAGTCTGTCTTCATTATTATTGAGAGTAACAAGGCCTCCTGACCTTCTGTAGTATGAGTGATTGGGTAATAGCAGGGGCTGAGTAGTAATTTGATCTTTTAACTCTTCCATCTTTACTGGTATATAAAACCTGTGTATTGAAAAGGTTGTGCTTGCATTGCTCATGCTATGGATTGTATTTCATTACTGAAACTAAGTGAAAATTCCTTAAGATTCCAAAAGCAGGATACGTTATTTCTTACACTTATTTCACTGAACTGCAATTCTGAAATGCAGATAATTGTGCTATACACTTGATCTACTACATGTTGCACTGTTATAACACATTCTTATTGTTTCACTGCATTTATGTATGGTTTTATGCTGTTTTAACTGTATTTTTCATTGCTAGATACTGTTTCATTACTCTGATTGCATGTTCGCTGAATTACTTAACTGTAAACTGCTTTTTCATACTGAGAGTTGTACTTTCGGTTTGTGAGTGCTCTATTGGAGCTTTTCTGTGCATTTTTGATTTTTTGAGGTTTCTGTGTTCTACAGCTAGGAACTGTAATAGTGTGCATTACTATAATTGTCTCTTTACAGTTAAAAGCATTCTCTAGAGTCTGCTTCCTCCTTGATCTGTTTAAAATTTCATTTAGTGGCTACAGCTAGGAACTGTAACAGTGTGCATTACTATAATTGCATTTTTATTTAATTACTAAATTGTAAACTGCTTTTTTCATACCGAGACTTGTATTTTCTCTTTGTGGGTGTTCTATCTATGCTTTTAAAGTGAGGTTTCTCTGTTCTGCTCAGGTGGCATAATCTTGATAGAGGCCTGTTGTCTAGGCTGCTAGTTTTGTTTGAGTTTCCTGTGTTTCTGGCAGCCATTTTCTTCTGATAGTCTGTCTTCATTATTATTGATTATAACAAGGCCTTCTGACCTTCTGTAGAATGAGTGATTTGGGTAATAGCAGGGGTTGAGTAGTAATCTGATCTTCTAACTCTTCCATCCTTACTGGTATATAAACCCTGTGTCTTGGAAAGGTTGTGCTTGTATTGCTCATGCTATGGATTGTATTTCATTACTGAAACTAAGTGGAAATTCCTTAAGATTCCAAAAGCAGGATAAGTTATTTCTTACACTTATTTCACTGAACTGCACTTCTGAAACACTTATACTTGTGCTATACATTTGATCTACTACATTTTGCACTGTTATAAAGTATTTTTTATTGTTTAACTGCATTTATGTACTGTTTTATACTGTTTTAATTGTATTTTCATTGCTAGATACTGTTTCATTACTCTGACTGCATGTTTACTGAATTACTTAACTGTAAACTGCTTTTTCATACTGAGAGTTGTATTTTCCATTTGTGAGTGCTCTGTCTGAGCTTTTCTGTGCATTTTCAATTTTTTGAGGTTTCTGTGTTCTACAGCTAGGAATTGTAATTGTATGCATTACTATAATTGTCTGTTTACAGTTAAAACATTCTCTAGAGTCTGCTTGCTCCTTGTTCTGTTTAAAACTTTCATTTAGTGGCTACAGCTTGGAAATGTAATAGTGTGCATTACTATAATTGCATTTTTATTTAATTACTAAATTGCAAACTGCTTCTTCATACTGGAACTTGTATTTTCTCTTAGTGCTATACACTTGATCTACTACATTTTGCACTGTTATAACACATTTTTATTGTTTCACTGTATTTATGTACGGTTTTATGCTGTTTTAACTGTATTTTTCATTGCTAAATACTGTTTCATTACTCTAATTGCATGTTCGCTGAATTACTTAACTGTAAACTGCTTTTTCATACTGAGAGTTGTACTTTTGGTTTGTGAGTGCTCTATCTGAGCTTTTCTGTGCATTCTTGATTTTTTGAGGTTTCTGTGTTCTACAGCTATGAACTGTAATAGTGTGTATTACTATAATTGTCTGTTTACAGTTAAAAGCATTCTGTAGAGACTGCTTCCTCCTTGGTCTGTTTAAAACTTTCATTTAGTGGCTACAGCTTAGAAATGTAATAGTGTGCATTACTATAATTGCATTTTTATTTAATTACTAAATTGCAAACTGCTTCTTCATACTGGAACTTGTATTTTCTCTTTGTGGGTGTTCTTTCTATGCTTTTAAAGTGAGGTTTCTGTGTTTTGCTCACATGGCATAATCTTGATAGAGGACTTTTGTCTAGGCTGGTAGTTTTGTTTGAGTTTCCTGTGTTTCTGTTAGCCATTTTCTTCTGATAGTCTGTCTTCATTATTATTGAGAGTAACAAGGCCTCCTGACCTTCTGTAGTATGAGTGATTGGGTAATAGCAGGGGCTGAGTAGTAATTTGATCTTTTAACTCTTCCATCTTTACTGGTATATAAAACCTGTGTATTGAAAAGGTTGTGCTTGCATTGCTCATGCTATGGATTGTATTTCATTACTGAAACTAAGTGAAAATTCCTTAAGATTCCAAAAGCAGGATACATTATTTCTTACACTTATTTCACTGAACTGCAATTCTGAAATGCAGATAATTGTGCTATACACTTGATCTACTACATGTTGCACTGTTATAACACATTCTTATTGTTTCACTGCATTTATGTATGGTTTTATGCTGTTTTAACTGTATTTTTCATTGCTAGATACTGTTTCATTACTCTGATTGCATGTTCGCTGAATTACTTAACTGTAAACTGCTTTTTCATACTGAGAGTTGTACTTTCGGTTTGTGAGTGCTCTATTGGAGCTTTTCTGTGCATTTTTGATTTTTTGAGGTTTCTGTGTTCTACAGCTAGGAACTGTAATAGTGTGCATTACTATAATTGTCTCTTTACAGTTAAAAGCATTCTCTAGAGTCTGCTTCCTCCTTGATCTGTTTAAAATTTCATTTAGTGGCTACAGCTAGGAACTGTAACAGTGTGCATTACTATAATTGCATTTTTATTTAATTACTAAATTGTAAACTGCTTTTTTCATACCGAGACTTGTATTTTCTCTTTGTGGGTGTTCTATCTATGCTTTTAAAGTGAGGTTTCTCTGTTCTGCTCAGGTGGCATAATCTTGATAGAGGCCTGTTGTCTAGGCTGCTAGTTTTGTTTGAGTTTCCTGTGTTTCTGGCAGCCATTTTCTTCTGATAGTCTGTCTTCATTATTATTGATTATAACAAGGCCTTCTGACCTTCTGTAGAATGAGTGATTTGGGTAATAGCAGGGGTTGAGTAGTAATCTGATCTTCTAACTCTTCCATCCTTACTGGTATATAAACCCTGTGTCTTGGAAAGGTTGTGCTTGTATTGCTCATGCTATGGATTGTATTTCATTACTGAAACTAAGTGGAAATTCCTTAAGATTCCAAGAGCAGGATAAGTTATTTCTTATACTTATTTCACTGAACTGCACTTCTGAAACACTTATACTTGTGCTATACATTTGATCTACTACATTTTGCACTGTTATAAAGTATTTTTTATTGTTTAACTGCATTTATGTACTGTTTTATACTGTTTTAATTGTATTTTTCATTGCTAGATACTGTTTCATTAC
Source organism: Protopterus annectens (assembly GCF_019279795.1). Classification (NCBI taxonomy): domain Eukaryota; kingdom Metazoa; phylum Chordata; order Ceratodontiformes; family Protopteridae; genus Protopterus; species Protopterus annectens. The sequence goes on along the minus strand of NC_056735.1, from coordinate 633,504,927 downwards.
TCTGACTGCATGTTTACTGAATTACTTAACTGTAAACTGCTTTTTCATACTGAGAGTTGTATTTTCCATTTGTGAGTGCTCTGTCTGAGCTTTTCTGTGCATTTTCAATTTTTTGAGGTTTCTGTGTTCTACAGCTAGGAATTGTAATTGTATGCATTACTATAATTGTCTGTTTACAGTTAAAACATTCTCTAGAGTCTGCTTGCTCCTTGGTCTGTTTAAAACTTTCATTTAGTGGCTACAGCTTGGAAATGTAATAGTGTGCATTACTATAATTGCATTTTTATTTAATTACTAAATTGCAAACTGCTTCTTCATACTGGAACTTGTATTTTCTCTTAGTGCTATACACTTGATCTACTACATTTTGTACTGTTATAACACATTTTTATTGTTTCACTGCATTTATGTACGGTTTTATGCTGTTTTAACTGTATTTTTCATTGCTAAATACTGTTTCATTACTCTAATTGCATGTTCGCTGAATTACTTAACTGTAAACTGCTTTTTCATACTGAGAGTTGTACTTTTGGTTTGTGAGTGCTCTATCTGAGCTTTTCTGTGCATTCTTGATTTTTTGAGGTTTCTGTGTTCTACAGCTATGAACTGTAATAGTGTGTATTACTATAATTGTCTGTTTACAGTTAAAAGCATTCTGTAGAGACTGCTTCCTCCTTGGTCTGTTTAAAACTTTCATTTAGTGGCTACAGCTTAGAAATGTAATAGTGTGCATTACTATAATTGCATTTTTATTTAATTACTAAATTGCAAACTGCTTCTTCATACTGGAACTTGTATTTTCTCTTTGTGGGTGTTCTTTCTATGCTTTTAAAGTGAGGTTTCTGTGTTTTGCTCACATGGCATAATCTTGATAGAGGACTTTTGTCTAGGCTGGTAGTTTTGTTTGAGTTTCCTGTGTTTCTGTTAGCCATTTTCTGCTGATAGTCTGTCTTCATTATTATTGAGAGTAACAAGGCCTCCTGACCTTCTGTAGTATGAGTGATTGGGTAATAGCAGGGGCTGAGTAGTAATTTGATCTTTTAACTCTTCCATCTTTACTGGTATATAAAACCTGTGTATTGAAAAGGTTGTGCTTGCATTGCTCATGCTATGGATTGTATTTCATTACTGAAACTAAGTGAAAATTCCTTAAGATTCCAAAAGCAGGATACGTTATTTCTTACACTTATTTCACTGAACTGCAATTCTGAAATGCAGATAATTGTGCTATACACTTGATCTACTACATGTTGCACTGTTATAACACATTCTTATTGTTTCACTGCATTTATGTATGGTTTTATGCTGTTTTAACTGTATTTTTCATTGCTAGATACTGTTTCATTACTCTGATTGCATGTTCGCTGAATTACTTAACTGTAAACTGCTTTTTCATACTGAGAGTTGTACTTTCGGTTTGTGAGTGCTCTATTGGAGCTTTTCTGTGCATTTTGATTTTTTGAGGTTTCTGTGTTCTACAGCTAGGAACTGTAATAGTGTGCATTACTATAATTGTCTCTTTACAGTTAAAAGCATTCTCTAGAGTCTGCTTCCTCCTTGATCTGTTTAAAATTTCATTTAGTGGCTACAGCTAGGAACTGTAACAGTGTGCATTACTATGATTGCATTTTATTTAATTACTAAATTGCAAACTGCTTTTTCATACTGAGACTTGTATTTTCTCTTTGTGGGTGTTCTATCTATGCTTTTAAAGTGAGGTTTCTCTGTTCTGCTCAGGTGGCATAATCTTGATAGAGGCCTGTTGTCTAGGCTGCTAGTTTTGTTTGAGTTTCCTGTGTTTCTGGCAGCCATTTTCTTCTGATAGTCTGTCTTCATTATTATTGATTATAACAAGGCCTTCTGACCTTCTGTAGAATGAGTGATTTGGGTAATAGCAGGGGTTGAGTAGTAATCTGATCTTCTAACTCTTCCATCCTTACTGGTATATAAACCCTGTGTCTTGGAAAGGTTGTGCTTGTATTGCTCATGCTATGGATTGTATTTCATTACTGAAACTAAGTGGAAATTCCTTAAGATTCCAAAAGCAGGATAAGTTATTTCTTACACTTATTTCACTGAACTGCACTTCTGAAACACTTATACTTGTGCTATACATTTGATCTACTACATTTTGCACTGTTATAAAGTATTTTTTATTGTTTAACTGCATTTATGTACTGTTTTATACTGTTTTAATTGTATTTTTCATTGCTAGATACTGTTTCATTACTCTGACTGCATGTTTACTGAATTACTTAACTGTAAACTGCTTTTTCATACTGAGAGTTGTATTTTCCATTTGTGAGTGCTCTGTCTGAGATTTTCTGTGCATTTTCAATTTTTTGAGGTTTCTGTGTTCTACAGCTAGGAATTGTAATTGTATGCATTACTATAATTGTCTGTTTACAGTTAAAACATTCTCTAGAGTCTGCTTGCTCCTTGTTCTGTTTAAAACTTTCATTTAGTGGCTACAGCTTGGAAATGTAATAGTGTGCATTACTATAATTGCATTTTTATTTAATTACTAAATTGCAAACTGCTTCTTCATACTGGAACTTGTATTTTCTCTTAGTGCTATACACTTGATCTACTACATTTTGCACTGTTATAACACATTTTTATTGTTTCACTGTATTTATGTACGGTTTTATGCTGTTTTAACTGTATTTTTCATTGCTAAATACTGTTTCATTACTCTAATTGCATGTTCGCTGAATTACTTAACTGTAAACTGCTTTTTCATACTGAGAGTTGTACTTTTGGTTTGTGAGTGCTCTATCTGAGCTTTTCTGTGCATTCTTGATTTTTGAGGTTTCTGTGTTCTACAGCTATGAACTGTAATAGTGTGTATTACTATAATTGTCTGTTTACAGTTAAAAGCATTCTGTAGAGACTGCTTCCTCCTTGGTCTGTTTAAAACTTTCATTTAGTGGCTACAGCTTAGAAATGTAATAGTGTGCATTACTATAATTGCATTTTTATTTAATTACTAAATTGCAAACTGCTTCTTCATACTGGAACTTGTATTTTCTCTTTGTGGGTGTTCTTTCTATGCTTTTAAAGTGAGGTTTCTGTGTTTTGCTCACATGGCATAATCTTGATAGAGGACTTTTGTCTAGGCTGGTAGTTTTGTTTGAGTTTCCTGTGTTTCTGTTAGCCATTTTCTGCTGATAGTCTGTCTTCATTATTATTGAGAGTAACAAGGCCTCCTGACCTTCTGTAGTATGAGTGATTGGGTAATAGCAGGGGCTGAGTAGTAATTTGATCTTTTAACTCTTCCATCTTTACTGGTATATAAAACCTGTGTATTGAAAAGGTTGTGCTTGCATTGCTCATGCTATGGATTGTATTTCATTACTGAAACTAAGTGAAAATTCCTTAAGATTCCAAAAGCAGGATACGTTATTTCTTACACTTATTTCACTGAACTGCAATTCTGAAATGCAGATAATTGTGCTATACACTTGATCTACTACATGTTGCACTGTTATAACACATTCTTATTGTTTCACTGCATTTATGTATGGTTTTATGCTGTTTTAACTGTATTTTTCATTGCTAGATACTGTTCCATTACTCTGATTGCATGTTCGCTGAATTACTTAACTGTAAACTGCTTTTTCATACTGAGAGTTGTACTTTCGGTTTGTGAGTGCTCTATTGGAGCTTTTCTGTGCATTTTTGATTTTTTGAGGTTTCTGTGTTCTACAGCTAGGAACTGTAATAGTGTGCATTACTATAATTGTCTCTTTACAGTTAAAAGCATTCTCTAGAGTCTGCTTCCTCCTTGATCTGTTTAAAATTTCATTTAGTGGCTACAGCTAGGAACTGTAACAGTGTGCATTACTATAATTGCATTTTTATTTAATTACTAAATTGTAAACTGCTTTTTTCATACCGAGACTTGTATTTTCTCTTTGTGGGTGTTCTATCTATGCTTTTAAAGTGAGGTTTCTCTGTTCTGCTCAGGTGGCATAATCTTGATAGAGGCCTGTTGTCTAGGCTGCTAGTTTTGTTTTAGTTTCCTGTGTTTCTGGCAGCCATTTTCTTCTGATAGTCTGTCTTCATTATTATTGATTATAACAAGGCCTTCTGACCTTCTGTAGAATGAGTGATTTGGGTAATAGCAGGGGTTGAGTAGTAATCTGATCTTCTAACTCTTCCATCCTTACTGGTATATAAACCCTGTGTCTTGGAAAGGTTGTGCTTGTATTGCTCATGCTATGGATTGTATTTCATTACTGAAACTAAGTGGAAATTCCTTAAGATTCCAAAAGCAGGATAAGTTATTTCTTACACTTATTTCACTAAACTGCACTTCTGAAATGCTTATAATTGTGCTATACAGTTGATCTACTACATTTTGCACTGTTATAAAGCTTTTTTTATTGTTTCACTACATTTATGTACTGTTTTATACTGTTTTAACTGGATTTTTCATTGCTATATATGATTTCATTACTCTGAGTGCATGTTTACTGAATTACTTAATTGTAAACTGCTTATCCATACTGAGCATTGTATTTTCTGTATGTGAGTGCTCCATTGAGCTTTTCTGTGCATTTTTGATTTTTTGAGGTTAATGTGTTCTACAGCTAGGAACTGTAATAGTGGGCATTACTATAATTGTCTGTTTACAGTTAAAACATTCTCTAGAGTCTGCTTGCTCATTAATATGTTTAAAACTTTCATTTAGTGGCTACAGCTAGGAACTGTAATAGTATGCAATACTATAATTGCATTTTTATTTAATTACTAAATTGTAAACTGTTTTTTCATAAAGAGACTTGTATTTTCTCTTTGTGTGTGTTCTTTCTATGCTTTTAAAGTAAGGTTTCTGTGTTCTGCTCAGGTGGTATAATCTTGATAAAGGCCCGTTGTCTAGGCTGGTAGTTTTGTTTGAGTTTCCTGTGTTTCTGGCAGCCATTTTCTGCTGATAGTCTGTCCTTAATATTATTGAGAGTAACAAGGCCTCCTGACCTTCTGTAGTACGAGTGATTGGGTAATAGAAGGGGCTGAGTAGTAATTTGATCTTCTAACTCTTACATCCTTACTGGGATATAAACCCTGTGTCTTGAAAAGGTTGTGCTTGTATTGCTCAAGCTGTGGATTGAATTTCATTACTGAAATGGGTGGAAATTCCTCAAGATTCCAAGAGCAGGATAAGTTATTTCTTACACTTATTTCACTGAACTGCACTTCTGAAACTCTTATAATTGTGCTATACAGTTGATGTAGTACATTTTGCACTGTTATAAAGCTTTTTTATTGTTTCAATGCATTTATGTACTGTTTTATACTGTTTTAACTTTATTTTTCATTGCTCGATACTGTTTCATTACTCTAATTACATGTTTACTTAATTACTTAACTGTAAACTGCTTTTTCATACTGAGAGTTGTATTTTCTGTTTGTGAGTGCTCTATCTGAGCTTTTCTGTGCATTTTTTGATTTTTTGAGGTTTATGTGTTCTACAGCTAGTAACTGTAATAGTGTGCATTACTATAATTGTCTGTTTACAGTTAAAAGCATTCTCTAGAGTCTGCTTCCTCCTTGATCTGTTTAAAGCTTTCATTTAGTGTCTACAGCTATGAACTGTAATAGTGTGCATTACTATAATTGCATTTTTATTTAATTGCTAAGTTGTAAATGGCTTTTTCATACTGAGATTTGTATTTTCTCTTTGTGGGTGTTCTTTATATGCTTTTAAAGTGAAGTATTTGTGTTCTGCTTGAGTGGCATAATCTTGATAGAAGCCTGTTGTCTAAGCTGGTAGTTTTGTTTGAGTTTCCTGTGTTTCTGGCAGCCATTTTCTGTTGATAGTCTGTCTTCATTATTATTGAGAGTAACAAGGCCTCCTGACCTTCTGTAGTATGAGTGATTGGATAATAGAAAGGGCTGAGTAGTAATCTGATCTTCTACCTCTTCCATCCTTACTGGTATATAAACCCTGTGTCTTGGAAAGGTTGTGCTTGTATTGCTCAAGCTGTGGATTGATTTTCATTACTGAAATGGGTGGAAATTCCTCAAGATTCCAAGAGCAGGATAAGTTATTTCTTATACTTATTTCACTGAACTGCACTTCTGAAACGTTTATAATTGTGCTATACAGTTAATTTACTACATTTTGCACTGTTATAAAGCTTTTTTGTTTCACTGCATTTATATATTGTTTTATACTGTTTTAACTAGATTTTTCATTGCTAGATAAAGTTTCATTACTCTAATTGCATGTTTACTGAATTACTTAACTGTAAACTGCTTTTTCATGCTGAGAGTTGTATTTTCTGTTTGTGAGTGGTCTATCCAAGTTTTTCTGTGCATATTTGATTTTTTGAGGTTTCTGTGTTCTACAGCTAGGAACTGTAATAGTGTGCATTACTATAATTGTCTGTTTACAGTTAAAAGCATTCTCTAAAGTATGCTTGCTCCTTGATCAGTTTAAAACTTTCATTTAGTGGCTACAGCTAGGAACTGTAATAGTGTGCAATACTGTAATTGCATTTTTATTTAATTACTAAATTGTAAACTGTTTTTTTTTCATAAAGAGACTTGTATTTTCTCTTTGTGTGTGTTTTTTCAATGCTTTTAAAGTAAGGTTTCTGTGTTCTGCTCAGGTGGTATAATCTTGATAAAGGCCCGTTGTCTAGGCTGGTAGTTTTGTTTGAGTTTCCTGTGTTTCTGGCAGCCATTTTCGGTTGATAGTCTGTCTTCATTATTATTGAGAGTAACAAGGCCTCCTGACCTTCTGTAGTATGAGTGATTGGATAATTGGCTGAGTAGTAATCTGATCTTCTACCTCTTACATCCTTACTGGGATATAAACCCTGTGTCTTGAAAAGGTTGTGCTTGTATTGCTCAAGCTGTGGATTGAATTTCATTACTGAAATGGGTGGAAATTCCTCAAGATTCCAAGAGCAGGATAAGTTATTTCTTACACTTATTTCACTGAACAGCATTTCTGAAACTCTTATAATTGTGCTATACAGTTGATGTACTACATTCTGCACTGTTATAAAGCTTTTTTATTGTTTCAATGCATTTATGTACTGTTTTATACTGTTTTAACTTTATTTTTCATTGCTCGATACTGTTTCATTACTCTAATTACATGTTTAATTAATTACTTAACTGTAAACTGCTTTTTCATACTGAGAGTTGTATTTTCTGTTTGTGAGTACTCTATCTGAGCTTTCCTATGCATTTTTTGATTTTTTGAGGTTTATGTGTTCTACAGCTAGTAACTGTAATAGTGTGCATTACTATAATTGTCTGTTTACAGTTAAAAGCATTCTCTAGGGTCTGCTTCCTCCTTTATCTGTTTAAAACATTCATTTAGTGGCTACAGCTAGGAACTGTAATAGTGTGCATTACTATAATTGCATTTTTATTTAATTACTAAATTGTAAACTGCTTTTTTCATACCGAGACTTGAATTTTCTATTTGTGGGTGTTCTATCTATGCTTTTAAAGTGAGGTTTCTCTGTTCTGCTCAGGTGGCATAATCTTGATAGAGGCCTGCTGTCTAGGCTGCTAGTTTTGTTTGAGTTTCCTGTGTTTCTGGCAGCCATTTTCTTCTAATAGTCTGTCTTCATTATTATTGAGAATAACAAGGCCTTCTGACCTTCTGTAGAATGAGTAATTTGGGTAATAGCAGGGGCTGAGCAATAAGTTGATCTTCTATCTCTTCCATCTTTACTGGTATATAAACCCTGTGTCTTGAAAAGGTTGTGTTTGTATTGCTTAGGCTATGGATTGTATTTCATTACTGAAACTAAGTGGAAATTCCATAAGATTCCAAGAGCAGGATAAGTTATTTCTTACACTTATTTCACTGAACTGCACTTCTGAAATACTTATAATTGTTCTATACAGTTGATCTACTACATTTTGCACTGTTATAAACCCTTTTTTATTGTTTCACTGCATTTATGTACTGTTTTATACTGTTTTACCTGTATTTTTTATTGCTAGATACTGTTTCATTACTCTAACTGCATGTTTACTGAATTACCTAACTGTAAACTGCTTGTTTTTTTACTGAGAGTTGTATTTTCTGTTTGTGAGTGCTCTGTTCGAGCTTTTCTCTGCATTTTTCATTTTTTGCGGTTTCTGTGTTCTACAGCTAGGAACTGTAATAGTGTGCATTACTATAATTGTCTGTTTACAGTTAAAAGCATTCTCTAGAGTCTGCTTCCTCCTTGATCTGTTTAAAACTTTCATTTAGTGGCTACAGCTAGGAACTGTAAGAGTGTGCATTACTATAATTGCATTTTTATTTAATTACTAAATTCTAAACTGCTTTTTCATACCAAGACTTGTATTTTCTCTTTGTGGATATTTTTTCTATGCTTTTAAAGTGAGGTTTCTGTGTTCTGCACAGGTGGCATAATCTTGATAGAGGCCTTTTGTCTAGGCTGGTAGTTTTGTTTGAGTTTTCTGTGTTTCTGGTAGCCATTTTCTGCTGATAGTCTGTCTTCATTATTTTTGAGACTAACAACGCCTCCTGACTGTAGTACGAGTGATTGGGTAATAGCAGGGGCTGAGTAATAATTTGATCTTCTAACTCTTCCATTCTTACTGGTATATAAAGTTTGTGTCTTGAAAAGGTTGTACTTATATTGCTCATGCTGTGGATTGTATTTCATTACTGAAAGTAAGTGGAAATTATTTAAGATTCCAAGAGCAGGATAAGTTATTTCTTACACTTATTTCACTGAACTGCACTTCTGAAATGCTTATAATTGTGCAATACAGTTGATCTACTACATTTTGCACTGTTATAAAGCCTTTTTTTATCGTATCACTGCATTTATGTACTGTTTTATACTTTTTAACTTTATTTTTCATTGCTAGGTACTGTTTCATTACTCTAATTGCATGTTTACTGAAATACTTAACTGTAAACAGTTTTTTCATACTGAGAGATGTATTTTCTCTTTGTGAGTGCTCTATCCGAGCTTTTCTGTGCATTTTTGATTTTTGAGGTTTCTGTGTTCTACAGCTAGGATCTGTAATAGTGTGCATTACTATAATTGTCTGTTTACAGTTAAAAGTATTTTCTAGAGTCTGCTTGCTCCTTGATCTGTTTAAAACTTTCATTCAGTGGCTACAGCTAGGAACTGTAATAGTGTGCCTTACTATAATTGCATTTTTATTTAATTACTAAATTGCAAACTGCTTCTTCATACTGGAACTTGTATTTTCTCTTTGTGGGTGTTCTTTCTATGCTTTTAAAGTGAAGTTTCTGTGTTTTGCTCAGGTGGCATAAGCTTGATAGAGGGATTTTGTCTAGGCTGGTAGTTTTGTTTGAGTTTCCTGTGTTTCTGTCAGCCATTTTTTGCTGATAGTCTGTCTTCATTATTATTGAGAGCAACAAGGCCTCCTGACCTTCTATAGTATGAGTAATTGGGTAATAGCAGGGGCTGAGCAGTAATTTGATTTCTAACTCTTCCATCCTTACTGGTATATAAACCCTGTGTCTTGAAAAGGTTGCACTTGCATTGCTCATGCTATGGATTGTATTTCATTACTGAAACTAAGTGGAAATTCCTTAAGATTCCAAGAGCAGGATAAGTTATTTCTTACACTTATTTCACTGAACTGCACTTCTGAAATGCTGATAATTGTGCTATACTCTTCATCTACTACATTTTGCACTGTTATAACACATTTTGATTGTTTCACTGCATTTATGTACGGTTTTATACTGTTTTAGCTGTCTTTTTCATTGCTAGATACTGTTTCATTACTCTAATTGCATGTTCGCTGAATTACTTAACTGTAAACTGCTTTTTTCATACTGAGAGTTGTACTTCTGGTTTGTGAGTGCTCCATCCGAGCTTTTCGGTGCATTTTTGATTTTTTGAGGTTTCTGTGTTCTACAGCTAGGAACTGTAATTGTGTGCATTACTATAATTGTCTGTTTACAGTTAAAAGCATTCTCTAGAGTTTGCTTACTACTTCATCTGTTTAAATCTTTCATTTAGTGGCTACAGCTAGGAACTGTAACAGTGTGCATTACTATAATTGCATTTTTATTTAATTACTAAATTGTAAACTGCTTTTTTCATACCGAGACTTGTATTTTCTCTTTGTGGGTGTTCTATCTATGCTTTTAAAGTGAGGTTTCTCTGTTCTGCTCAGGTGGCATAATCTTGATAGATGCATGTTGTCTAGGCTGCTAGTTTTGTTTGAGTTTCCTGTGTTTCTGGCAGCCATTTTCTTCTGATAGTCTGTCTTCATTATTATTGAGAATAACAAGGCCTTCTGACCTTCTGTAGAATGAGTGATTTGGTAATAGCAGGGGTTGAGTATTAATTTGATCTTCTAACTCTTCCATCCTTACTGGTAAGTAAGCCCTCTATCTTTAAAAGATTGTGCTTGTATTGCTCAGGCTGTGGATTGTATTTCATTACTGAAACTAAGTGGAAATTCCTTAAGATTCCAAGAGCAGGATAAGTTATTTCTTATACTTATTTCACTGAACTGCACTTCTGAAACACTTATACTTGTGCTATACAGTTGATCAACTACATTTTGCACTGTTATAAAGTATTTTTTATTGTTTAACTGCATTTATGTACTATTTTATACTGTTTTAACTGTATTTTTCATTGCTAGATACTGTTTCATTACTCTGACTGCATGTTTACTGAATTACTTAACTGTAAACTGCTTTTTCATACTGAGAGTTGTATTTTCCATTTGTGAGTGCTCTGTCTGAGCTTTTCTGTGCATTTTTAATTTTTTGAGGTTTCTGTGTTCTACAGCTAGGAACTGTAATTGTGTGCATTACTATAATTGTCTGTTTACAGTTAAAACATTCTCTAGAGTCTGCTTGCTCATTGATCTGTTTAAAACTTTCATTTAGTGGCTACATCTAGGAAATGTAATGGTGTGCATTACTATAATTGCATTTTTATTTAATTACTAAATTGTAAACTGCTTAGTCATACCGAGACTTGTATTTTCTCATTGGGGTTGTTATTTCTATGCTTTTAAAGTGATGTTTCTGTTTTCTGCACAGGTGGCATAATCTTGATAGATGCCTTTTGCCTAGGCTGGTACTTTTGTTTGAGTTTTCTGTGTTTCTGGTAGCCATTTGCTGCTGATAGTCTGTCTTCATTATTTTTGAGAATAACAACACCTCCTGACTGTCTGTAGTACGAGTGATTGGGTAATAGCAGGGGCTGAGTAGTAATTTGATCTTCTAACTCTTCCATTCTTACTGGTATATAAACCTTGTGTCTTGAAAAGGTTGTGCTTGTATTGCTCAAGCTGTGGATTGAATTTCATTACTGAAATGGGTGGAAATTCCTCAAGATTCCAAGAGCAGGATAAGTTATTTCTTACACTTATTTCACTGAACTGCATTTCTGAAACTCTTATAATTGTGCTATACAGTTGATGTACTACATTCTGCACTGTTATAAAGCTTTTTTATTGTTTCAATGCATTTATGTACTGTTTTATACTGTTTTAACTTTATTTTTTATTGCTCGATACTGTTTTATTACTCTAATTACATGTTTACTTAATTACTTAACTGTAAACTGCTTTTTCATACTGAGAGTTGTATTTTCTGTTTGTGAGTGCTCTATCTGAGCTTTTCTATGCATTTTTTGATTTTTTGAGGTTTATGTGTTCTACAGCTAGTAACTGTAATAGTGTGCATTACTATAATTGTCTGTTTACAGTTAAAAGCATTCTCTAGAGTCTGCTTCCTCCTTGATCTGTTTAAAACATTCATTTAGTGGCTACAGCTAGGAACTGTAATAGTGTGCATTACTATAATTGCATTTTTATTTAATTACTAAATTGTAAACTGCTTTTTTCATACTGAGACTTGAATTTTCTATTTGTGGGTGTTCTATCTATGCTTTTAAAGTGAGGTTTCTCTGTTCTGCTCAGGTGGCATAATCTTGATAGAGGCCTGCTGTCTAGGCTGCTAGTTTTGTTTGAGTTTCCTGTGTTTCTTGCAGCCATTTTCTTCTAATAGTCTGTCTTCATTATTATTGAGAATAACAAGGCCTTCTGACCTTCTGTAGAATGAGTAATTTGGGTAATAGCAGGGGCTGAGCAATAAGTTGATCTTCTATCTCTTCCATCTTTACTGGTATATAAACCCTGTGTCTTGAAAAGGTTGTGTTTGTATTGCTTAGGCTATGGATTGTATTTCATTACTGAAACTAAGTGGAAATTCCATAAGATTCCAAGAGCAGGATAAGTTATTTCTTACACTTATTTCACTGAACTGCACTTCTGAAATGCTTATAATTGTTCTATACAGTTGATCTACTACATTTTGCACTGTTATAAACCCTTTTTTATTGTTTCACTGCATTTATGTACTGTTTTATACTGTTTTACCTGTATTTTTCATTGCTAGATACTGTTTCATTACTCTAACTGCATGTTTACTGAATTACTTAACTGTAAACTGTTTGTTTTTTTTACTGAGAGTTGTATTTTCTGTTTGTGAGTGCTCTGTTCGAGCTTTTCTCTGCATTTTTCATTTTTTGCGGTTTCTGTGTTCTACAGCTAGGAACTGTAATAGTGTGCATTACTATAATTGTCTGTTTACAGTTAAAAGCATTCTCTAGAGTCTGCTTCCTCCTTGATCTGTTTAAAACTTTCATTTAGTGGCTACAGCTAGGAACTGTAATAGTGTGCATTACTATAATTGCATTTTTATTTAATTACTAAATTCTAAACTGCTTTTTCATACCGAGACTTGTATTTTCTCTTTGTGGATATTCTTTCTATGCTTTTAAAGTGAGGTTTCTGTGTTCTGCACAGGTGGCATAATCTTGATAGAGGCCTTTTGTCTAGGCTGGTAGTTTTGTTTGAGTTTTCTGTGTTTCTGGTAGCCATTTTCTGCTGATAGTCTGTCTTCATTATTTTTGAGAGTAACAACGCCTCCTGACTGTATTACGAGTGATTGGGTAATAGCAGGGGCTGAGTAGTAATTTGATCTTCTAACTCTTCCATTCTTACTGGTATATAAAGCTTGTGTCTTGAAAAGGTTGTACTTATATTGCTCATGCTGTGGATTGTATTTAATTACTGAAAGTAAGTGGAAATTACTTAAGATTCCAAGAGCAGGATAAGTTATTTCTTACACTTATTTCACTGAACTGCACTTCTGATATGCTTATAATTGTGCAATACAGTTGATCTACTACATTTTGCACTGTTATAAAGCCTTTTTTTATCGTATCACTGCATTTATGTACTGTTTTATACTTTTTAACTTTATTTTTCATTGCTAGGTACTGTTTCATTACTCTAATTGCATGTTTACTGAATTACTTAACTGTAAACAGTTTTTTCATACTGAGAGATGTATTTTCTCTTTGTGAGTGCTCTATTTGAGCTTTTCTGTGCATTTTTGATTTTTGAGGTTTCTCTGTTCTACAGCTGGGATCTGTAATAGTGTGCATTACTATAATTGTCTGTTTACAGTTAAAAGTATTTTCTAGAGTCTGCTTGCTCCTTGATCTGTTTAAAACTTTCATTCAGTGGCTACAGCTAGGAACTGTAATAGTGTGCCTTACTATAATTGCATTTTTATTTAATTACTAAATTGCAAACTGCTTCTTCATACTGGAACTTGTATTTTCTCTTTGTGGGTGTTCTTTCTATACTTTTAAAGTGAAGTTTCTGTGTTTTGCTCAGGTGGCATAAGCATGATAGAGGAATTTTGTCTAGGCTGGTAGTTTTGTTTGAGTTTCCTGTGTTTCTGTCAGCCACTTTTTTGCTGATAGTCTGTCTTCATTATTATTGAGAGCAACAAGGCCTCCTGACCTTCTATAGTATGAGTAATTGGGTAATAGCAGGGGCTGAGCAGTAATTTGATCTTCTAACTCTTCCATCCTTACTGGTATATAAACCCTGTGTCTTGAAAAGGTTGCACTTGCATTGCTCATGCTATGGATTGTATTTCATTACTGAAACTAAGTGGAAATTCCTTAAGATTCCAAGAGCAGGATAAGTTATTTCTTACACTTATTTCACTGAACTGCACTTCTGAAATGCTGATAATTGTGCTATACTCCTCATCTACTACATTTTGCACTGTTATAACACATTTTTTATGGTTTCACTGCATTTATGTACGGTTTTATACTGTTTTAGCTGTATTTTTCATTGCTAGATACTGTTTCATTACTCTAATTGCATGTTCTCTGAATTACTTAACTGTAAACTGCTTTTTTCATACTGAGAGTTGTACTTCCGGTTTGTGAGTGCTCTATCCGAGCTTTTCGGTGCATTTTTGATTTTTTGAGGTTTCTGTGTTCTACAGCTAGGAACTGTAATTGTGTGCATTACTATAATTGTCTGTTTACAGTTAAAAGCATTCTCTAGAGTCTGCTTACTACTTCATCTGTTTAAATCTTTCATTTAGTGGCTACAGCTAGGAACTGTAACAGTGTGCATTACTATAATTGCATTTTTATTTAATTACTAAATTGTAAACTGCTTTTTTCATACCGAGACTTGTATTTTCTCTTTGTGGGTGTTCTATCTATGCTTTTAAAGCGAGGTTTCTCTGTTCTGCTCAGGTGGCATAATCTTGATAGAGGCCTGTTGTCTAGGCTGCTAGTTTTGTTTGAGTTTCCTGTGTTTCTGGCAGCCATTTTCTTCTGATAGTCTGTCTTCATTATTATTGAGCATAACAAGGCCTTCAGACCTTGTGTAGAATGAGTAATTTGGGTAATAGCAGGGGTTGAGTATTAATTTGATCTTCTAACTCTTCCATCCTTACTGGTAAGTAAACCCTCTGTCTTTAAAAGATTGTGCTTGTATTGCTCAGGCTCTGGATTGTATTTCATTACTGAAACTAAGTGGAAATTCCATAAGATTCCAAGAGCAGGATAAGTTATTTCTTATACTTATTTCACTGAACTGCACTTCTGAAACACTTATACTTGTGCTATACAGTTGATCAACTACATTTTGCACTGTTATAAAGTATTTTTTATTGTTTCACTGCATTTATGTACTATTTTATACTGCTTTAACTGTATTTTTCATTGCTAGATACTGTTTCATTACTCTGACTGCATGTTTACTGAATTACTTAACTGTAAACTGCTTTTTCATACTGAGAGTTTCATACTGAGAGACTTGTGAGTGCTCTGTCTGAGCTTTTCTGTGCATTTTTAATTTTTTGAGGTTTCTGTGTTCTACAGCTAGGAACTGTAATTGTGTGCATTACTATAATTGTCTGTTTACAGTTAAAACATTCTCTAGAGTCTGCTTGCTCATTGATCTGTTTAAAACTTTCATTTAGTGGCTACAGCTAGGAACTGTAATGGTGTGCATTACTATAATTGCATTTTTATTTAATTACTAAATTGTAAACTGCTTAGTCATACCGAGACTTGTATTTTCTCATTGTGGTTGTTATTTCTATGCTTTTAAAGTGATGTTTCTGTGTTCTGCACAGGTGGCATAATCTTGATAGATGCCTTTTGCCTAGGCTGGTACTTTTGTTTGAGTTTTCTGTGTTTCTGGTAGCCATTTTCTGCTGATAGTCTGTCTTCATTATTTTTGAGAATAACAACGCCTCCTGACTGTCTGTAGTACGAGTGATTGGGTAATAGCAGGGGCTGAGTAGTAATTTGATCTTCTAACTCTTCCATTCTTACTGGTATATAAACCTTGTGTCTTGAAAAGGTTGTACTTATATTGCTCATGCTGTGGATTGTATTTCATTACTGAAACTAAGTGGAAATTCCTTAAGATTCCAAGAGCAGGATAAGTTATTTCTTACACTTATTTCACTGAACTGCACTTCTGAAATGCTTATAATTGTGCAATAAAGTTTATCTACTACATTTTGCACTGTTATAAAGCCTTTTTTATCATTTCACTGCATTTATGTACTGTTTTATACTGTTTTTAATTTATTTTTCATTGCTAGGTATTGTTTCATTACTCTAATTGCATGTTTACTGAATTACTTAACTGTAAACTGCTTTTTCATACTGAGAGTTGTATTTTCTCTTTGTGTGTGTTATTTCTATGCTTTTAAAGTGAGGTTTCTGTGTTTTGCTCAGGTGGCATAATCTTGATAGAGGACTTTTGTCTAGGTTGGTAGTTTTTTTTGAGTTCCTTGTGTTTCTGTTAGCCATTTTCTGCTGATAGTCTGTCTTCATTATTATTGAGAGTAACAAGGCCTCCTGACCTTCTGTAGTATGAGTGATTGGGTAATAGCAGGTGCTGAGTAGTAATTTGATCTTTTAACTCTTCCATATCTACTGGTATATAAACCCTGTGTGTTGAAAAGGTTGTGCTTGCATTGCTCATGCTATGGATTGTATTTCACTACTGAAACTAAGTGGAAATTCCTTAAGATTCCAAGAGCAGGATAAGTTATTTCTTACACTTATTTCACTGAACTGCACTTCCGAAATGCAGATAATTGTGCTATACACTTGATCTACTACATTTTGCACTGTTATAACACATTTTTATTGTTTCAATGCATTTATGTACGGTTTTATGCTGTTTTAACTGTATTTTTCATTGCTAGATACTGTTTCATTACACTAATTGCATGTTCGCTGAATTACTTAACTGGAAACTGCTATTTCATACTGAGAGTTGTACTTTCGGTTTGTGAGTGCTCTATCCGAGCTTTTCTGTGCATTTTTGATTTTTTTAGGTTTCTGTGTTCTACAGCTAGGAACTGCAATAGTGTGCATTACTATAATTGCCTGTTTATAGTTAAAAGCATTCTCTAGAGACTGCTTGCTCCTTGGTCTGTTTAAAACTTTCATTTAGTGGCTACAGCTTGGAAATGTAATAGTGTGCATTACTATAATTGCATTTTTATTTAATTACTAAATTGCAAACTGCTTCTTCATACTGGAACTTGTATTTTCTCTTTGTGGGTGTTCATTCTATGCTTTTAAAGTGAGGTTTCTGTGTTTTGCTCATGTGGCATAATCTTGATAGAGGACTTTTGTCTAGGCTGGTAGTTTTGTTTGAGTTTCCTGTGTTTCTGTTAGCCATTTTCTGCTGATAGTCTGTCCTCATTATTATTGAGAGTAACAAGGCCTCCTGACCTTCTGTAGTATGAGTGATTGGGTAATAGCAGGGGCTGAGCAGTAATTTGATCTTCTAACTCTTCCATCCTTACTGGTATATAAAGCCTGTGTCTTGAAAAGGTTGTGTTTGTATTGCTTAGGCTATGGATTGTATTTCATTACTGAAACTAACTGGAAATTCCATTAGATTCCAAGAGCAGGATAAGTTATTTCTTATACTTATTTCACTGAACTACACTTCTAAAACACTTATAATTGTGCTATACAGTTGATCTACTACATTTTGCACTGTTATAAACTTTTTTTATTGTTTCACTACATTTATGTACTGTTTTATACTGTTTTAACTATATTTTTCATTGATAGATACTGTTTCATTACTCTGATTGCATGTTTACTGAATTACTTAACTGTAAACTGCATTTCCATACTCAGAGTTGTATTTTCTGTTTGTGAGTGCTCCATTGAGCTTTTCTGTGCATTTTTGATTTTTTGAGATTTCTGTGTTCTACAGCTAGGAACTATAATAGAGGGCATTACGATAATTGTCTGTTTACAGTTAAAACATTCTCTAGAGTCTGCTTGCTCATTGATCTGTTTAAAACTTTCATTTAGTGGCTACAGCTAGGAACTGTAATAGTGTGCATTACTATAATTGCATTTTTATTTAATTACTAAATTGTAAACGGCTTTTTCATACTGAGACCTGTATTTTCTCTTTGTGGGTGTTCTTTATATGCTTTTAAAGTGAAGTTTCTGTGTACTGCTCAGGTGGCATAACCTTGATAGAGGCCTGTTGTCTAAGCTGGTAGTTTTGTTTGAGTTTCCTGTGTTTCTGGCAGCCATTTTCTGTTGATAGTCTGTCTTCATTATTATTGAGAGTAACAAGGCCTCCTGACCTTCTGTAGTACGAGTGATTGGACAATAGAAGGGGCTGAGTAGTAATATGATCTTCTAACTCTTCCATCCTTACTGGTATATAAACCCTGTGGCTTGGTAAGGTTGTGCTTGTATTGCTCATGCCGTGGAATGTGTTTAATTAGTGAAACTAAGTAGAAATTCCTGAAGATTCCAAGAGCAGCATAAGTTATTTCTTCTACTTATTTCATTGAACTGCACTTCTGAAACACTTATAATCATGCTATACAGTTCATTTACTACATTTTGCACTGTTATAAAGCTTTTTTATTGTTTCACTGCATTTATATATTGTTTTATACTGTTTTAACTAGATATTTCATTGCCAGATAAAGTTTCATTACTCTAATTGCATGTTTACTGAATTACTTAACTGTAAACTGGTTTTTCATACTGAGAGTTGTATTTTCTGTTTGTGAGTGCTCTATCTGAGCTTTTCTGTGCATTTTTTGATTTTCTGAGGTTTATGTGTTCTACAGCTAGGAACTGTAATGGTATGCATTACTATAATTGTCTGTTTACAGTTAAAAGCATTCTCTAGAGTCTGCTTCCTCCTTGATCTGTTTAAAACTTTCATTTAGTGGCTACAGCTAGGAACTGTAACAGTGTGCATTACTATAATTGCATTTTTATTTAATTACTAAATTGTAAACTGCTTTTTTCATACCGAGACTTGTATTTTCTCTTTGTGGGTGTTCTATCTATGCTTTTAAAGTGAGGTTTCTCTGTTCTGCTCAGGTGGCATAATCTTGATAGAGGCCTGTTGTCTAGGCTGCTAGTTTTGTTTGAGGTTCCTGTGTTTCTGGCAGCCATTTTCTTCTGATAGTCTGTCTTCATTATTATTGATTATAACAAGGCCTTCTGACCTTCTGTAGAATGAGTGATTTGGGTAATAGCAGGGGTTG
The DNA here is from genome assembly GCF_019279795.1 of Protopterus annectens. Classification (NCBI taxonomy): domain Eukaryota; kingdom Metazoa; phylum Chordata; order Ceratodontiformes; family Protopteridae; genus Protopterus; species Protopterus annectens. The sequence goes on along the minus strand of NC_056735.1, from coordinate 633,486,044 downwards.
AGTAGTAATCTGATCTTCTAACTCTTCCATCCTTACTGGTATATAAACCCTGTGTCTTGGAAAGGTTGTGCTTGTATTGCTCATGCTGTGGATTGTATTTCATTACTGAAACTAAGTGGAAATTCCTTAAGATTCCAAAAGCAGGATAAGTTATTTCTTACACTTATTTCACTGAACTGCACTTCTGAAATGCTTATAATTGTGCTATACAGTTGATCTACTACATGTTGCACTGTTATAAAGCTTTTTTTATTGTTTCACTACATTTATGTACTGTTTTATACTGTTTTAACAGGATTTCTCATTGCTATATACGGTTTCATTACTCTGATTGCATGTTTACTGAATTACTTAACTGTAAACTGCTTATCCATACTGAGAGTTTTATTTTCTGTATGTGAGTGCTCCATTGAGCTTTTCTGTGCATTTTTGATTTTTTGAGGTTAATGTGTTCTACAGCAAGGAACTGTAATAGTGGGCATTACTATAATTGTCTGTTTACAGTTAAAACATTCTCTAGAGTCTGCTTGCTCATTGATATGTTTAAAACTTTTATTTAGTGGCTACAGCTAGGAACTGTAATAGTGTGCAATACTATAATTGCATTTTTATTTAATTACTAAATTGTAAACTGTTTTTTCATAAAGAGACTTGTATTTTCTCTTTGTGGGTGTTCTTTCTATGCTTTTAAAGTAAGGTTTCTGTGTTCTGCTCAGGTGGTATAATCTTGATAAAGGCCTGTTGTCTAGGCTGGTAGTTTTGTTTGAGTTTCCTGTGTTTCTGGCAGCCATTTTCTGCTGATAGTCTGTCCTTAATATTATTGAGAATAACAAGGCCTTCTGACCTTCTGCAGAATGAGTGATTTGGGTACTAGAAGGGGCTGAGTAGTAATTTGATCTTCTAACTCTTACATCCTTACTGGGATATAAACCCTGTGTCTTGAAAAGGTTGTGCTTGTATTGCTCAAGCTGTGGATTGAATTTCATTACTGAAATGGGTGGAAATTCCTCAAGATTCCAAGAGCAGGATAAGTTATTTCTTACACTTATTTCACTGAACTGTACTTCTGAAATGGTTATAATTGTGATATACAGTTGATTTAGTATATTTTGCACTGTTATAAAGTTTTTTTTATTGTTTCAATGTATTTATGTACTGTTTTATACTGTTTTAACTTTATTTTTCATTGCTCGATACGGTGTCATTACTCTGATTGCATGTTTACTGAATTACTTAACTGTAAACTGCTTATCCATACTGAGAGTTGTATTTTCTGTATGTGAGTGCTCCATTGAGCTTTTCTGTGCATTTTTGATTTTTTGAGGTTAATGTGTTCTACTCTAGGAACTGTAATAGTGTGCATTACTAATTGTCTGTTTACAGTTAAAAGCATTCTGTAGAGACTGCTTCCTCCTTGGTCTGTTTAAAACTTTCATTTAGTGGCTACAGCTTGGAAATATAATAGTGTGCATTACTATAATTGCATGTTTATTTAATTACTAAATTGCAAACTGCTTCTTCATACTGGAACTTGTATTTTCTCTTTGTGGGTGTTCTTTCTATGCTTTTAAAGTGAGGTTTCTGTATTTTGCTCATGTGGCATAATCTTGATAGAGGACTTTTGTCTAGGCTGGTAGTTTTGTTTGAGTTTCCTGTGTTTCTGTTAGCCATTTTCTGCTGATAGTCTGTCTTCATTATTATTGAGAGTAGCAAGGCCTCCTGACCTTCTGTAATATGAGTGATTGGGTAATAGCAGGGGCTGAGTAGTAATTTGATCTTTTAACTCTTCCATCTTTACTGGTTTATAAACCCTGTGTGTTGAAAAGGTTGTGCTTGCATTGCTCATGCTATGCATTGTATTTCATTACTGAAACTAAGTGGAAATTCCATAAGATTCCAAGAGCAGGATAAGTTATTTCTTACACTTATTTCACTGAACTGCACTTCTGAAATGCTTATAATTATGCTATACAGTTGATCTACTACATTTTGCACTGTTTTAACACATTTTTATTGTTTCACTGCATTTATGTACTGTTTTATACTGTTTAAACTGTATATTTCATTGCTATGTACTGTTTCATTACTCTAATTGCATGTTTACTGAATTACTTAATTGTAAACTGCTTGTTTTATACTGAGAGTTGTATTTTCTGTTTGGGAGTGCTCTATCCGAGCTTTTCTCTGCATTTTTGATTTTTTGAGGTTTCTGTGTTCTACAGCTAGGAACTGTAATAGTGTGCATTACTATAATTGTCTGTTTACAGTTAAAAGCATTCTCTAGAGTCTGCTTCATCCTTGATCTGTTCAAAACTTTCATTTAGTGGCTACAGCTAGGAACTGTAATAGTGTGCATTACAATAATTTCATTATTATTTAATTACTAAATTGCAAACTGCTTCTTCATACTGGAACTTGTATTTTCTCTTTGTGGGTATTCTTTCTATGCTTTTAAAGTGAGGTTTCTGTGTTCTGCTCAGGTTGCATAATCTTGATAGAGGCCTTTTGTCTAGGCTAGTAGTTTTGTTTGAGTTTCCTGTATTTCTGTTAGCCATTTTCTGCTGATAGTTGTCTTCATTATTATTGAGAGTAACAAGGCCTCCTGACCTTCTGTAGTATGAGTGATTGGGTAATAGCAGGGACTGAGCAGTAATTTGATCTTCTAACTCTTCCATCCTTACTGGTATATAAAGCCTGTGTCTTGAAAAGGTTGTGTTTGTATTGCTTAGGCTACGGATTGTATTTCATTACTGAAACTAACTGGACGTTCCATTAGATTCCAAGAGCAGGATAAGTTATTTCTCATACTTATTTCACTGAACTGCACTTCTAGAACACTTATAATTGTGCTATACAGTTGATCTACTACATTTTGCACTGTTATAAAGCATTTTTTATTGTTTCACTACATTTATGTACTGTTTTATACTGTTTTAACTATACTTTTCATTGATAGATACTGTTTCATTACTCTGATTGCATGTTTACTGAATTACTTAACTGTAAACTGCTTTTCCATACTGAGAGTTGTATTTTCTGTTTGTGAGTGCTCCATTGAGCTTTTCTGTGCATTTTTGATTTTTTGAGATTTCTGTGTTCTACAGCTAGGAACTGTAATAGAGGGCATTATGATAATTGTCTGTTTACAGTTAAAACATTCTCTACAGTCTGCTTGCTCATTGATCTGTTTAAAACTTTCATTTAGTGGCTACAGCTAGGAACTGTAATAGTGTGCATTACTATAATTGCATTTTTATTTAATTAGTAAATTGTAAATGGCTTTTTCATACTGAGACCTGTATTTTCTCTTTGTGGGTGTTCTTTATATGCTTTTAAAGTGAAGTTTTTGTGTTCTGCTTGAGTGGCATAATCTTGATAGAGGCCTGTTGTCTAAGCTGGTAGTTTTGTTTGAGTTTCCTGTGTTTCTGGCAGCCATTTTCTGTCGATAGTATGTCTTCATTATTATTGAGAGTAACAAGGCCTCCTGATCTTATATAGTACGAGTGATTGGATAATAGAAGGGGCTGAGTAGTAATATGATCTTCTAACTCTTCCATCCTTACTGGTATATAAACCCTGTGGCTTGGAAAGGTTGTGCTTGTATTGCTCATGCTGTGGAATGTGTTTAATTACTGAAACTAAGTAGAAATTCCTGAAGATTCCAAGAGCAGCATAAGTTATTTCTTATACTTATTTCATTGAACTGCACTTCTGAAACACTTATAATCGTGCTATACAGTTCATTTACTACATTTTGCACTGTTATAAAGCTTTTTTATTGTTTCACTGCATTTATATATTGTTTTATACTGTTTTAACTAGATTTTTCATTGCCAGATAAAGTTTCATTACTCTAATTGCATGTTTACTGAATTACTTAACTGTAAACTGCTTTTTCATACGGAGAGTTGTATTTTCTGTTTGTGAGTGCTCTATCTGAGCTTTTCTGTGCATTTTTTGATATTCTGAGGTTTATGTGTTCTACAGCTAGGAACTGTAATAGTGTGCATTACTATAATTGTCTGTTTACAGTTAAAAGCATTCTGTAGAGTCTGCTTCCTCCTTGATCTGTTTAAAACTTTCATTTAGTGGCTACAGCTAGGAACTGTAACAGTGCGCATTACTATAATTGCATTTTTATTTAATTACTAAATTGTAAACTGCGTTTTTCATACCGAGACTTGTATTTTCTCTTTGTGGGTGTTCTATCTATGCTTTTAAAGTGAGGTTTCTCTGTTCTGCTCAGGTGGCATAATCTTGATAGAGGCCTGTTGTCTAGGCTGCTAGTTTTGTTTGAGTTTCCTGTGTTTCTGGCAGCCATTTTCTCCTGATAGTCTGTCTTCATTATTATTGAGAATAACAAGGCCTTCTGACCTTCTGTAGAATGAGTGATGTAGGTAATAGCATGGGTTGAGTAGTAATCTGACCTTCTAACTCTTCCATCCCTACTGGTATATAAACCCTGTGTCTTGGAAAGGTTGTGCTTGTATTACTCATGCTATGGATTGTATTTCATTACTGAAACTAAGTGGAAATTCCTTAAGATTCCAAAAGCAGGATAAGTTATTTCTTACACTTATTTCACTGAACTGCACTTCTGAAATGCTTATAATTGTGCTATACAGTTGATCTACTACATTTTGCACTGTTATAAAGTTTTTTTATTGTTTCACTACATTTATGTACTGTTTTATACTGTTTTAACTGGATTTTTCATTGCTATATACGGTTTCATTACTCTGATTGCATGTTTACTGAATTACTTAACTGTAAACTGCTTATCCATACTGAGAGTTGTATTTTCTGTATGTGAGTGCTCAATTGAGCTTTTCTGTGCATTTTTGATTTTTTGAGGTTAATGTGTTCTACAGCTAGGAACTGTAATAGTGGGCATTACTATAATTGTCTGTTTACAGTTAAAACATTCTCTAGAGTCTGCTTGCTCATTGATATGTTTAAAACTTTCATTTAGTGGCTACAGCTAGGAACTGTAATAGTGTACATTACTATAATTGCATTTTTATTTAATTACTAAATTGTAAACAGCTTTTTCATACAGAGATTTGTATTTTCTCTTTGTGGGTGTTCTTTATATGCTTTTAAAGTGAAGTTTTGTGTTCTGCTTGAATGGCATAATCTTGATAGAGGCCTGTTGTCTAAGCTGGTAGTTTTGTTTGAGTTTCCTGTGTTTCTGGCAGCCATTTTCTGTTGATAGTCTGTCTTCATTATTATTGAGAGTAACAAGGCCTCCTGACCTTCTGTAGTATGAGTGATTGGATAATAGAAGGGGCTGAGTAGTAATCTGATCTTCTAACTCTTCCATCCTTACTGGTATATAAACCCTGTGTCTTGGAAAGGTTGTGCTTGTATTGCTCAAGCTGTGGATTGAATTTCATTACTGAAATGGGTGGAAATTCCTCAAGATTCCAAGAGCAGGATAAGTTATTTCTTATACTTATTTCACTGAACTGCACTTCTGAAACATTTATAATTGTGCTATACAGTTAATATACTACATTTTGCACTGTTATAAAGCTTTTTTGTTTCACTGCATTTATATATTGTTTTATACTGTTTTAACTAGATTTGTCATTGCTAGATAAAGTTTCATGACTCTAATTGCATGTTTACTGAATTACTTAACTGTAAACTGCTTTTTCATACTGAGAGTTGTATTTTCTGTTTGTGAGTGGTCTATCCAAGTTTCTCTGTGCATATTTGATTTTTTGAGGTTTCCGTGTTCTACAGCTAGGAACTGTAGTAGTGTGCATTACTATAATTGTCTGTTTACAGTTAAAAGCATTCTCTAAAGTATGCTTGCTCCTTGATCAGTTTAAAACTTTCATTTAGTGGCTACAGCTAGGAACTGTAATAGTGTGCAATAGTATAATTGCATTTTTATTTAATTACTAAATTGTAAACTGTTTTTTCATAAAGAGACTTGTATTTTCTCTTTGTGTGTGCTCTTTCTATGCTTTTAAAGTAAGGTTTCTGTGTTCTGCTCAGGAGGTATAATCTTGATAAAGGCCCGTTGTCTAGGCTGGTAGTTTTGTTTGAGTTTCCTGTGTTTCTGTTAGCCATTTTCTGCTGATAGTCTGTCCTCAATATTATTGAGAGTAACAAGGCCTCCTGACCATCTGTAGTATGACTGATTGGGTAATAGAAGGGGCTGAGTCATAATTTGATCTTCTAACTCTTCCATCCTTACTGGTATATAAACCCTGTGTCTTGAAAAGGTTGTGCTTGTATTGCTCAAGCTGTGGATTGAATTTCATTACTGAAATGGGTGGAAATTCCTCAAGATTCCAAGAGCAGGATAAGTTATTTTTTACACTTATTTCACTGAACTGCATTTCTGAATCTCTTATAATTGTGCTATACAGTTGATGTACTACATTCTGCACTGTTATAAAGCTTTTTTATTGTTTCAATGCATTTATGTACTGTTTTATACTGTTTTAACTTTATTTTTCATTGCTCGATACTGTTTCATTACTCTAATTACATGTTTACTTAATTACTTAACTGTAAACTGCTTTTTCATACTGAGAGTTGTATTTTCTTTTTGTGAGTGCTCTATCTGAGCTTTTCTGTGCATTTTTTGATTTTTTTTTATGTTTATGTGTTCTACAGCTTGTAACTGTAATAGTGTGCATTACTATAATTGTCTGTTTACAGTTAAAAGCATTCTCTAGAGTCTGCTTCCTCCTTGATCTGTTTAAAACTTTCATTTAGTGGCTACAGCTATGAACTATAATAGTGCACATTACTATAATTGCATTTTTATTTAATTACTAAATTGTAAACTGCTTTTTTCATACCGAGACTTGTATTTTCTATTTGTGGGTGTTTTATCTATGCTTTTAAAGTGAGGTTTCTCTGTTCTGCTCAGGTGGCATAATCTTGATAGAGGCCTGTTGTCTAGGCTGCTAGTTTTGTTTGAGTTTCCTGTGTTTCTGGCAGCCATTTTCTTCTAATAGTCTGTCTTCATTATTATTGAGAATAACAAGGTCTTCTGACCTTCTGTAGAATGAGTAATTTGGGTAATAGCAGAGGCTGAGCAATAATTTGATCTTCTATCTCTTCCATCTTTACTGGTATATAAACTCTGTGTCTTTTAAAGGTTGTGTTTGTATTGCTTAGGCTATGGATTGTATTTCATTACTGAAACTAAGTGGAAATTCCATAAGATTCGAAGAGCAGGATAAGTTATTTCTTACACTTATTTCATTGAACTGCACTTCTGAAATGCTTATAATTGTGCTATACAGTTGATCTACTACATTTTGCACTGTTATAAAGCCTTTTTTATTGTTCCACTGCATTTATGTACTGTTTTATACTGTTTTACCTGTATTTTTCATTGCTAGATACTATTTCATTACTCTAACTGCATGTTTACTGAATTACTTAACTGTAAACTGCTTGTTTTATACTGAGAGTTGTATTTTCTGTTTGTGAGTGCTCTGTCCAAGCTTTTCTCTGCATTTTTCATTTTTTGAGGTTTCTGTGTTCTACAGCTAGGAGCTGTAATAGTGTGCATTACTATAATTGTCTGTTTACAGTTAAAAGCATTCTCTAGAGTCTGCTTCCTCCTTGATCTGTTTAAAACTTTCATTTAGTGGCTACAGCTAGGAACTGTAATAGTGTGCATTACTATAATTGCATTTTTATTTAATTACTAAATTGTAAACTGCTTTTTCATACCGAGACTTGTATTTTCTCTTTGTGGATAGTCTTTCTTTGCTTTTAAAGTTCAGGCAAGTTTACTGCAACACACAGTGTAATCATTTTATAAAAATGGATACACAGCATGTACCATCTAGCAATAAGAAAGAGAGCAGTCTGTGAAAAAAAGGGGGAATAGACCCTTTGGCAGTAAAGAGATGTATAGTGAAATGTGGCCAGCAACAGATGTGGTGTTACAAAAGATTGCATTCATTTATTTGTATAGTTTGTTTACAGAAAAAATGTTTACGTATTTGTTTGAAATGATTATAGAAGAAATGTTTAAGGATTCATATTAAGGGGTTTATTTTAGGCTGAAAATGAATCTTAGGTAAGGCCACAGTTACACAGTCAGTTGTTACTAAAGTATCTCACTGTCTGGGTCAATATTGAAAGAGATGATATACCTTTAAAGTAGAGATTGTTCCATAGCTTAAAGCTGAATGCAAACACTGAATCATTGTGCCACCTGGAAATGTAGGTATTAGGGTCAGATATTAACTAAGAGATCATAAGGCAGAGGTAAGAAGGAATCATCCCATAATGTGTTAAATTGATAGACATTTACTTGGCTGCTAGAGAAGATTGGGAAATTGACATCAACAGAAAAAATAAAACTAGTTAAAATCAAGCCACTGTATATGTTTAGGGGATAGATAGTAACAGACGTAGATGACATACAGCTACTTTGTAGTATCCCTGCTGCAGTTCTGAAGCCAAAGAGAGTTTACATTTATAAACAGAGAGAAGGTGTAGAACAGGCTAGAAAGCAGGTGCACAATAGTAGTAATTATACATGCAGTGTCAGTTGTTTATGGTTTAGTGGGTTTATTTTGGCTTTTTAAAAAGTTAAAATTCACATGGGTGTGACTATGTGATTGACATTTTAAAAAGTTGAACAAATTGCACTGAGATCGTGGTACAGTGGGGACCTGGGAATGTGCCCTTTCCCCTCTGCAATGTGATCTCAGAGTTGGTACATATAATTACCAGGTTTTTGTGGAGGTGCAAGGGGGCTTCCTTCCTGAAAAAAATGGTGTTTGTGCTATGTCCTGGGTGCTTGACTTTTCAAAATGTCAATCACATGGTTTCAACCATGTGAAGTATGACATTTGGAGAAGTCAGTCAAGTAAAATAGATCTAATTTAGCATGGTAGCATTATTTTAACTCTTTTAACTCTTGTTGACTGGTCTTTAGTATGATGGACTTGAAATGGTTATGGAATTTTAGTGGAGGCAATTGTGTCACTAAGCAATTTAGCAGACAAAACCAGTGCTGTCTTTGGAGGTAATTTAAAGTGTGAATAGATCATTATCAGAAGTAGTGAAATATACAATGACTGACACGCCTATGTTTTTGTTTTTATTTTTGGCATTGAGGTGAACACCAGAAAACAGGAACCATTCTTTTTTATTTTTTTTATGATCCCCCCAAATGTTTTAGGTTTCTAATACCATGACAGTAATAGCCCCTCCCTGAGGCAGGGTATGATTAAAGTTTATGAAACTAGTATCACTTTAGTCTTTGATGTTTGCCAAGAGTGCTCTTCTCAGCACCTGCAATGTATCCAGAACTCTGTCTTTGTGCTGTTATTACAGGTTACATGTATTGATAGCATATCTAAATATGATTGAAAATGATTTTTTATTAGTCTTACTCCTTTTACGATTGAAACTGTGTCACTTTCTTCCACATTGCTCTAGTTTCTGCGTGAAAATTTTATGACTCATGTCTCAGTATGTTAAGATTCTAAAATCACTGGGTGTAGCAATGTCTAGCAAGTTCAGTGATTAATGCTTCTTTTCTCTTTTTTGTACCACAATTGCTGATTCTTACACCTGTTTACTTAACTGTTAATATTGGTAATCTCATGTGATCCCATTGTGAATCCCATGTGATCCCTTAGTAAAGTTATGTTGGAGAAGGTTAGAGACATGCTTTATTTTTTTACCTGCAGCAGAGGGGAGCCTTATCTGCATATTGAATCATGCTGTTGCTATTATATGGTGTGCATGTTATTTATGAATATGCTAAACAGATGACCTCATTTTAATCCCTTAAGGTCCCAAATATGGTCGGAGGAAAAGCTATATTGTTTCATTTTACTGAGTGGGAATGCTCACCTAGGCAAATGTGAGCACAAGAGATGGAATTCTGATGTATACCATAACTGGTCAAGCAACATGAAATTATTTGGTAACTTCTGATATTGAATGCCTTGGATAAGTTAAGAAATAAAGCTCTCCCTATAAAGCTTTGGTCTAAGCCATTTCTTATAAATCACAGTACTGAAGGAATATGGTTTTATTGCTAAGACTAGCAATAAACCTATATTGCAATGGGGTAGAATGTTATTTTGAATGAAGTGCTCAGTCATTTGGGGGTAGATACCATTTTCTAGTATTTATGATTATGGTGATAGTGGATCAGTGGGACAGAAAGTATTCAAACAGCTTACTGCATCTCTGTCCTATATGACTATTGCTTGTATCTACTGTTAGAGGACATATGAAGCTCTCTGTTCTGTATGGCTATTGCTTTTATTTACTGTTAGAGGACATATGAAGCTCTCTGTTCTGTATGACTATTGCTTGTTTCTGTCATTAGAGAACATATGAAGCTTTAGCTCAGCAGCATTTCCTGAAGAAAAATGGAATTCACTGAAGAGTAAGCCAAGATCTTGGTGGTGAATCCACTTCCTTGTTTATTTCAACTACTCAAGAGTTTATACATGCAGGCTGTGTGCAGATAGTCTTGCAGAAGTTTATCAAGGCTTTGCTAACTTTAATCCTTTGATATTGGTAAAGCTTAGTCAGGGTAAATACAAGGAAAGACTCACTTCATGCAAAATGTGGTGGAAATTGTCTTGGCTTGACTGAGCAGAGTCAGTAATGGATGGCATATTCAAAAATGCACAAAGCATGGGTAATATTAAAATAAGATTTCATAATGATTTCCAGCAGTTCTGGATACATTGCAGGTGCCGAGAACTCTTGACCACCTGCTCCCTACAACTATGCCTTTCACACACTGAATTCACTAACAATTCCATATCTTAGCAGGTAGTAATGGCCTAACATCAAAAGAAGCTCTCACTTGAATGATACCATGCTACTAATGTATGTTCTTCTACCTCTTCAGCCAGCACTTACTACTATTTATTTTCCTCTCTGGTATCCTTCCAAAGCAGTCTCAACTTACTAATAATAATCATCTTTCTCTCCATGTCCTTAATTTTTCCTACTGCTCATTACTCTTCCTCTTGCTCATCTTGTGCTACTCCTCTATCCATTTCAGCAGCAGAATACTTTTTATGTCTGACCTCCATATATTATTGGAAATATAGTTGATATTTTGAATAAGTTTGTATTAGTTTACTTGACATACATTATCCACTTCTGAATTGTATCTTATTACTTGCAAAACATATTATATTCTTGATTGTAATTTATCCTGGTAATATTATATAAATTTATATCAATTTGTTTGTGTTTTATCTGTTATGGGGATTGCCTCTCCTTGCATATATTTACTTATCAGCTACTGTTCAATGTTTTTATGGAGTCATTCCCCCATCTCATTGTAAGCCATTTAATCTGTTGCAGGGCTTTTCTCCCCTTGTATATAAATACTCAACTACTCTTTAAATGTTTTTGAATCAGTTGTGGAACTTTTCTACCCAGGCCTCCACTGAAAATGGACCATTGGCTCAGTCAGTTTTTCCCATGTATCAAAATATATATGAATAGATAAATAAATAAAAGCAAACAAACGTCTCAGAAAATGGAGTGGGCACACAAATTCAGTGTCCCCCACCACCACTAATTCTAATTTAGCAGGAATCATAAACTGATAGATGGTCAGTGATAGCCATGAGGACGTATTTCATCATAAAAGGAGTGCTGAGTAACTACAGCAATTTCACTGAGGATGGGGCATTCTAATTTCATTTACTAGTTGGAGTGATCTTCCCTACTTAGGAAAACAGAGCAAATTCAAGTAAGCAGGACTCCAGTATTCACAGGAGATCACAGAAACTGTGCTTCTCTGGATTCATTCTTTGTATTAAGCATAATACCTTCAGAGGAGGTCAAATGTATTCCATGTGCTTCACCTAGTACATTCCATAAGGACCTCCTCAATACTGCAAGCCTTCTATCTTCCTACGCCAGAGCAGTAGCTGGCTAAAATGGGCACCCTGGCAATCTTCCCAGGCTGCCCGTGAAATCAACATTGAAGAATAAAATCAAAAAAACTCTTCTTTACTTTCTTCTATTCTTTTTCATTACTGCTTCACTCTGAGATTGCTCACAACAACATTACAGCATTCATTCATTCATTCATTCAAACAGATGCGTAACTAGAAATGTTAAAATGAATGAACAGAGTGCTGAATTATGATTTTCACTGAATTCTGGCAATGCATTGCCTGTAGTCCATTTATGCATTGCCAGTCGGATCATAATGCCTAACAGCTTGCACCAAGGACAGCCACCCCTTTTCTTTCACCCTACCCTAGCTACATGTGTGCCTGTACCTATAAAGGACCTTTCTCACTTCTCCTTTTATTTTGTGATATGTTGCCTGAGTTTCTCATTTATGTCATTCTCTTACATTTACATAAAGTCATGAGCTCACATTTTAATAAAAGGTTAACAAATAAGACCTATGCAAGGGAGTAGAGGTCACTTAGACTACCGACATCAAAGTTTTACAAAGCTGGGCAGCACACAAAGTGCCTGCCATAAGTGCCTTTGTCAAGCTGGGTAATCACAACTGCCATCAGATTTGTTACTGGTTTATTCTTCAGAGTGGTACAGATTCACTCAAAACTATTCTAGTGAGCATAGGGTGGGAGTCCAAATGTGACTGAACTTTGAAAAACTTCTCCAAAAATTTCAGTGTAGAACATTATGCAGGTTCCCTGAGTATTGATCAATTTCCACTGCCTGGCAGATACATGATATGTTGTCCAGTGATGTAATGGTCAAGTAAACTGCTACCACTGACCATGGTTGCAAACAATATTCAGCTCTGGACCTATTCACTTTACCTGTAAGCAGTGAGGATTGTGCAATGGCAGACATGCTAGTTTGAGGTCTAGTGAGAAATTGATATTTTCAGCAATTTAAAGGTTGTTAGCTTGTTGCATTTTTAAAGGGAAAAAAAGAAAAAATACTTGTAGTAGGCAATTGGTAGTGCCTAATGAGAGCCTAGGGCTGCAGTTAATAAGGTAATGAAATGATTCCATTAAGTGCACAAACATTATATAAGCTACAAGTTAGACTGCTATTAGTCAGAAATATAGAAATACATATGAAAGGTATGAGTTTATATCTGAGTATTGTGTTAACAGTTTTATAAGTATTTTTGTTGTTGTTTTAATTAAAGCAGAGAGTAACATACCTCTCAGTTACCCTTGATTTTGCATAAAACCCACTATTGCCACTTATTTTTCACTGTAACTCATGAAGTTTATGATTTTGTGGTAAATCAAGGAAAATGACTGTCATTCATGCCACTTCTTCAATAAATGTAAGCTGATTGGGAATCTACTGTTCTATTTTTTAAAGGGAATTAGAGCAATATTTAAAAATTGATCTTTGATTTTGGGCATTTGCCTCCTCTGCATTATTTTTGGCTTTGTCCCCAGGGTGAAGGTTGGCATAATAGTTAAGGTCTTGTGTACAGAAGTTGAAAACTATGATGAGCAATTATTAAGAAGTTAGGACCTGCTGGTGTACAAATGTAAAGCATAAATGTGGAAGGAAGTGGCTTGGATTATGGTTTTATTATTTACACTGAATTCATTGTATTGTGCTGATAATGTAAAGATTTGGTAATTACACGAAGCCTGCATTACACAATTTCCATAAGAAAATGTTTTTCATACATGTAATAACAGTCTTTCTTGGAAAAATGCCATTCTGGGGAATTTTGTTTCTTATGTGGTTGCTTCTAGAAAAGGGGGGTCCATTTGCCACTTGCATTTCCTCTCTCCTCCAGCTTTGTCATTGGTTATGATGGCTTTCTTATTTTTAAGGAAAATTAAAATGATAAGCTGGAGTTGTACTTATTATTGCTAAAAATCTGGGGGGGGGGCATAGTTAGCATCCTCTTCCCCCTGCCATGTATTATTTGTGATTGCTTCATTTCTGATCATTTGGTAATATTTAATATCATTTAAGAGTAACTGGGGCTTTGTAACACAGATAGTTTGCTACTGATCTGTAAAATATTTGTTGTGACTTAATTTTGAACTGTTCTGTTTACAGAATACCACTCAGACAGCAACTTGCACAACAATGTATTGGCTATCTTGTGAGCAAAGAGTGATCTCGCTTGGTTCAATGGTTTGGCTATCATCTTGGTTGGATGTCAGCTGATATTAATGTAGACCTCATTTATATCTGCAATAGGTAGAAGCTACCAGAAATGCCAGGGTGTGCCCATTGAGAGAAAGGGCAAATTGTGATCCTAAGAAATGTAACATAAAGAAGCACTAAGCTGATTTAAAAATATATAATATAAATAACAAGACATGGGAAATTAAAACAAGTCATTATTGCTGGCAACACAGATGCCAAACAGAGCTGGTAGATTGGAAAGTGAGGACAGTAAGCAGCACATTATGTGTTCTGCCATTTTTGGGAAGGAGGTTGCCAAAAGATTACCCCTTCTCTGAAACAGGTGTCCCATCCATGTGAAACAAAGCTCATGCCTAACCTATTCAAACATAACTTATTCCCTAGAAGACAGGGGCAACTTGTGAACCCTTGATGTGTATAAACCTATATCATAACCAGAAAATTCCATGGTGTATTAAGACATCAGCAATATTTTAGTAAATGTTGGATAATCTTGGCTAGACTTTAAATGGCTCTTGAACCAGTAGCCTAGTAACCACCTATGAATCTCTAAAAGGGGGGGTGGAGTACAGATTTGGCAAAGGTACTGGATGCCATGCTCTTTTCTGAGTGGTGTGGATCAGTTAAACAGATACTGTCCATGGTTTGGTATCAGAGACCCACTGTTACATGGTGAATTGCCTGTTTTAAAGTGCAGAATGCTTAAGTTAGCCCCTTAGGAAAAAAAATGACTTTAGGAAAAAAATACATGTAAAGATAGAATACCTGGAGGCTGGTGAAGGAAGGTTAGTTGGTACTAAATATGTAAGTATATAAAATATAATTATAAGAAATACTGTAAAAAAAGAGGAAAGTAATCAGTCTGGAATAGTGTTGATAAACTTTATCTTCAGCATTATTTAAGTGCCCAAGCCCTGTATAAATGAAGTAACTAAATAATACAAATAAAATGAGAATTGAAACAAGATAAATAATAAGAGAAGAATAACATGAAATATAAGATTATAAAACTATCAAATGAGAAATGTAAAATTTGATAAAGTAAAATAGAGCCACAATTAGTGGCCAGTAATGGACTTAGTCAAAGGTTGTTTATAGAGCCCTCAATATTCCAAGTTGAATACACATAGTAGAATAGGTCAGTTAATTAAATGACAACTCAAAAATGTATGTTCTTTGCTCATAGTTGAAAGAGGCAAGAGTTGAGAAATCCATCATACAAAAAGGTAGCACAAATAAGGGTCTTGACAACTAAACGATCAGATCCTTAAGTGCTCATGGTGAAATGAGGAAACTGCTAGCAACATATGACATGCAGAGCATAGAGATCTCGTCAGCCTATACCAGGACAAAAGCTCCAACAAATAGGGGTAGAACCAAGCCATGCACAACTAAGTAGACTAATAAAAGAATCTTGTAAATTATACACTGCTTAATAAGCAGCAGAGAAGGCTGCGCCAAACCAGCGTAATATGCTGGTACTTAGTGAGTAACCAAGCAGCAGAGATCTGAAAGTCAAGTTCATTGTAAGCAGCCCCTGATATAGGGCATTGCAGTAGTCAATCTTTGAGGAGTTAAGCGTATGTACTACAGTAGGGAGAGCAGGTGAGGTACTTGATAAGGGTGATACTCTGAAGCTCGAAAGGAAAGGGAGTTGAAGACAACTAAAGTCTGGTCATTAAGTGGCAGCCTGAAATCAATAACCTGTCCAGGATCACACATCTTTGACATGAAACACAGCTTGTCTCTACTGTCAAGTCATATTGCGAGATAACTGAAAAAAACAATTTCACCAGCACTCCACCAGCATATCTTTATTCAAAAACCAGTGATCTGGTACCTCGGC
The DNA here is from genome assembly GCF_019279795.1 of Protopterus annectens. Taxonomy (NCBI): domain Eukaryota; kingdom Metazoa; phylum Chordata; order Ceratodontiformes; family Protopteridae; genus Protopterus; species Protopterus annectens. Next base: position 633,470,101 of record NC_056735.1, on the reverse strand, counting down.
AATTCGCCTTCATGGATCAGAGTACATTCTAATTTCAAACAGATATATATACATCCATCACATCATACAGCTGTCAATAATTCAATCAACTAATTAATTATATATTAAACATTTAAAGTAACAACATTAATATAGCTAACTAAATAACAATAACAAAAAAGTATTGAACATAATAAATAAATGCACTAATAAATACAATAATGAATACAAACATAAATACAAAATATGAAATGTTGAATGATAAAATATTAAATACGCAATTCCTGATTCAAACCAAAGGGCCTTAAAGTCTTAAACTTTAAAATCATCCTAGTTTCTAACTCTAGCAGTTTAGCCACAAAATCACCCCCTCTAGACAAAAAAGGCCTACCAAGCACACAAAATTTCAAACTACTAGGGGAATCACCATGTTTATGTTTAGTGCTGGTGAAATTGTGTTTTTCAGTTTTCTTTTGCTCTTGGTGTTTTTTGAATATTGGGAGATAAGGCTGGCATAGAGAAGTCCCTAAGAATTGCCTTGGCAACCATTGCCACAATTTTGGATGTTTTGAACTTACGATTGTCTCTGACAATCCAGACATGGATGCATTCCTTGTCATAAGTTGTTATTATTTACGCTTGTAAGTGGGAGGTTAAATTTTACCCTCACTTTTTTAAGAAGGTGGAGTTGTTGCATCTTAAATGATTGTTGTATCCTAGGATACTTGACTGCTTAATTGATTGTTTTGCTTAATTGGGTAATTGAATATACCTGAATCCACCTTTATAAGTGTGGTAAAAGATTTTAATGTTGTATCTGAAGAAGACTGCACACAGTGCAGATGAAAAGTACTTCATTCATTACATTTTACAACTTTTGGTGTAGCTCGTTGGGTTTACTTCTTGGTTTACCTCAGGTCTTGTTCTGTGTATTTATTTGTGGTTTGTTAGTTCTGTGAATGTAGAGTTTGTTTATGGCAGAGGACCACCAGATTGGCTTCCTTTTTTTGGAGGAGAGCATCTTGGTTCTATTGGGTATGGCAAAGTCCATGCATTTGTGTATATTTTCATACAATGCATTAGTGTATGATTCGGGGGTCATGCAACTATTCTCCATTTGCATGGATGTCATGAAGTTAGACACCTCAGTTTTTAGGAGCCCAAAGTTAGCTTTGAAGAAATTTTTCATGTTGGTTACCTTTGCGGGGGGGGGGGGATGTGGGTTTCAAAGCTGATTATTTTGTGGTCAGATCTAATCAGGGAGGAGTTGACTATTGGTGTAGAGCAACAGTCACCCATGTTTTTAATGACCAGGTCAAGGATGTTGCTACCTCTAGTGGGGTAAGAACAAGCTGGTCCAGAGCATTGGAATTAATGGATTCCAGGAAACGTTGGGCAAGTGTATTGGTACATGAGTAGTTTTCCCAGTTAATGGAGTGGTAGTTGAAGTCGCCCAGTATGAGAGTGTTAGGTTGGACCCTAATATTCTACAGGGTGCTTAGGAACATGGAGTGTGAGTCTTGGGGCATGGTTGGGGACCTATTGCAGGCTACGACCTGAATTGTTGTCTTACCCAATGTTAGCTGCATCTGAAGTATCTCAGATGCATTATGTTGGGCTACCAGTCTGGAGGTGTGTGCATCCTTTATGAATATGGAAACACCATTGCCTTTAGAGCTTCAGTCCAAGTTCTGGGGCCGAAAGGTGTGGAATGATTTATAGCCTGGTAGTGCAGGGGTGCTTTCTGTTGCCTTGAACCAGGTCTCTGTTATGGCACAAATGTCAATGTTCTCCATTTTAAGGAGTGCTTTGAGCAAGTGCATTTTGAGATTTAGACTTCTAACATTGAGCAGCATGACTCTCAGATTGCATTTGTTTGTAGCTGTTATGCTGGTAATTTGGTCTTTGGACCACTGCCTAAAAAAGGCACCATAGGGGTAGCAAAAGCCTTGGCCAGTATCTGGAAGCCCAGGTGTGAGAGATGCAGGCCATCTCTGGCAAAGCATCGAGGTAAGTCAGTCATGTTATCCCAGGCAGACAGATACTGGATCCCCTTAGAAAGACAACAAAAACTTAGCCAGTCGTTGAAATCAATCATTTTCTGCTTGTACTGTGGTATCATTCTGGGTGATGGTAGGATGCTGCTCAGGGCGAAGGTCAAACCACCTGGGCTACATAATCTGAGAGCTCCTCCATGTCTCTTTTCGTGTAAGCCAGGGAGGTACATCTCAGATCATTCACACTCACACCCACATGTACAATGACAGAGTCATATTTGTACCTGTTGTTGAGGAACTTGAGTGTGTGCATTATGTGGCAGATCCTGGCACCTGACAGGCAGCTGTTACTTTCTCCTTATTCAACCTAGTGAGTGGGACATCAGTATGCCTCACTATTGAGTGTCGGGCATGCTGTTTTGCCTTAGGGGCTTTGGTTGAGTGGCACACTGTTTAGGAGAGTTGTGTCTCGTGATTAGTGTTGTCGTGGTCAAGTGCATTTCTGCTCAAAGCTCGTCAAATAAATATTCGACCACATGGCTTTTTTTCATGTGGCACTAGGGGTGTGATCTATATAGGGGTTTGTGTTACCTGTGGCAGTTTTTACATAGGGAAAACAGAAAGTGAATTTCGAAGAAGACTATATGAGCATCTATATGAAATAGAAAAAAAGAAAGAAAGTAATGCCTTCTATAAGCATTCCCTTGACTGTCCCAATTACAAGTTAGGATTTTTGATTCTTGAACAGGTGACTCCAAACATTAGAGGGGGAGATTGGGAGTCCACGTTAGAATATAGGGAGTTGATATGGCAGCTCAAACTTGATGCAGCTAAAGCACCAGGCTTAAATGGCACTTTGAGTATTGGTTCCGTTCTAAGGCTTAGAAGGGCCAGACTCTAATAGTATTTGTTACAGCTTGCAGCTCATTTCCAACATTTTTTAAATTAGACTTTTGTAGGGAGGGGGGTTGATTTTTATTGATTTTAATTCATTTATGATCTTTACATGAAGTATTTGCACCAGCAAGATTCATCTTGCATTACAGGTAGGATACAAACACCAAGAATTAAATCAGAAGTAATAATATGTTTACATGTCAAATCACATAACAATTTAAAATTGCTATGGTTCCAATTTTAATTTTAATTAATTCAATCATTTTATATTTTATATTTGGTTCACAAGTAACAACATGAGTAGGCATGACGCATTTTGCATTTTAGGTAGGAAGCAAATATGAATAAACGAACAACCAATGGAGTTTGTGCATGGTAAACTATAAAATAAGTACATATTATTCTAGTTTTAATCATATTGACTTCTCCCAGCATTAACATGATTTTAACACTGTTTGCAAATGTTTTTTTTAACAAACACATATTTTTGTAAGAAATATGGTGCATTGATTGACACGTGAATTAATTAGCAATTGTATTTAAACACTTGCTCTGTATTTTTTATTGTTTGACTTGAGAAAGCTCAGAAGGATCCGGGCAAAAGCGCTTGTTTTAAATTCCTGTTTTCCTGTTTAGTCATTTGGAATAAAGAAGATTTAAAATTGCCATTTGAGCTATTGTCTCTGCTAGCGGTTTGGATGTATTTTTCCTCCTAACTTGTATACCTGATAACTACCTGTGAGTCTCCTTCTCCTTTTACAGATTATAAGCAAGTGTGGCATATTGGTAACTCCTTCATTTACTGGTTGGAGAAAGCCAACTTAAAAGCAGATGTACAGCAGCTGGGATTATAAGGCCAAATGAGATTAATTTAGAGAGGAATCTGAGAAATGATATAGTCATAACTACCAAAAGAGAGTAGTCAGATGGCCAAATTATTAGGAAAACTGGTTGTCCTATTATTGCACTTGTGGGGATAATGGCTTAGATTATATAACAAAGAAGAGTTTGCATTTATTGATAAGGAGGAATATTAGTTACCTGAAATGTAAACTTCCTGGCTTCATCATTGCTTAGTTGGATACTATACCCAGGTTAGTATGAAAAAAGTGCTCTCACTCACAAAGGTATAGAGAAAACTACGAAATATTTTGAAAATAAAAAACGTGAGGCACTAAACTTTATGGTTTTGTAGCATCATGATGTGGAAGACAAGAACCCAGCCTGGTGCAGACCAGATTAAGTGTGCCAGACAGACGCTGAGTTGTATGTTTTTTTTAAATTTACATAAACAATTCTAAGTTCAAGACCTTTAGATGTGGATGTAGTTGAATAAAATGGAAGAGAGTATAGTTCCAGTTTAATGTAGGTATACGATCAGGAAAAGGTGAATTGCTTTAAGATCCTGAGCCCAGTCCAGTGACCTTTATGTTAATAAAAAAGGAAAAAGTGAGGTAGTGCAAGCTAGCATAGGTAGAAGTTAGGCAAAGTCTGGAAGGAGGTGCCTGTGGAAGATGGCTGATGAAAAAGAGGAAACAGGGTACAATTTGTAGTTTGTGTAAACTTTGGATTGCAACCTGATGGAAAATAAAAGAGTTATGTTCAGATGCTGGGTGTTGGTTATACTACCACAGGGGGCCCAATACCTCCTAAGCTAGAGGGTAAACTTTGCAGTGTAGAGAAGGCTTTTACTATGGACACTACTGATTATGAATGTCTATCCACTTGATAAAAGATAATCATGAATAATCTGAGGAATAACTTATCACTGCTGAAAATTTAGGAAGGTTTATGGCGGGATACCTCCTCACCAGTAGGGGGATGTTCCAAATGGAATGATAGTGGCTAGTGGTTTAACAAAAGAAGGCTCTCATTTGAATGATGTCAGTGAGTAACATGTCATACACTCCCACTAACTACAGTTATATACTCCTCACACATGCAGCCTTTGGTAGATATCCAGTTTGATAGCTGGTTGAGATAACTGGTGGTTAATAAAAATTATTAGATGACTAAAGGAGCTAGTAGATGAAAGTAAGGTTTCATGATGGGCCTGGCTATAGGACATTAGTATAAATCAGGACTGATAAAAGATGAATCCATTTTGCAGAAGGATTAAAATGAAAAGATGCTTGCATTCAATGCTGTCAAATATTTAATGGTGTATAAATGAAGATTAAGTGATTATGATATTGTATTTACTGAAATTGAGAACTCTGAATATTGAACGATGCTTGCTAATTAAAGTAAATTATCCAGTTGTGTGCATATCTGACTCACTATGTGGTTGATCTGTAGGGAAAGCTTCAGGCAACAGTATTCCAGTCTTTTAAAAGTAGCACCTACAAGAAGTGCACTTGTTTCTTAAAACTTTTTATAGGTAATCAAAAGCATACATGAGTACTTAACCTAGTACTGCTTCATGAAATTAAATGACTTAGACATGCTTCTGAGTGACAAACATGTACTTAAAATATTGTATGACTTAGGCATGTTTCTGATTAAAAAAAGTACTAATACATTGTACAGGCACTTAGACCCTACCCATTAATTTTTCTTTGTGGTAAATCAGAACCCTAGGGGTGGCCATGGAAGATTCATGTAAACTATATTAATGGTAGCTGTAAACTTGATACCATTAATATAGGGAAAAGAGCTTACTACATATTGATAGATGGAACAACCATCACATGGAACAGTGCCTTTATTTATAACTAAGCTCTGACTGACATTAACATCTGGTAAACAAAATTGGTTATGTACCAAAATGTCAGACACATTCCTAGCTCTTTTATATGCAATATTCACAAAATCAGGTAGTATAGAGTTCAAAATGTATCCTTTAGGAGCATAGGCTACAATATGCGTGTTTTTTTAACTATTTCCTCAGTTATAACATTATAAGTTGTCACTAAGAAAACTTTCTTCTGCTCTCCATTGTTTACAGCTGTATTGGTAGATTTATTTCCACCAATACAAACATTATATTTCCACTAGCATGGACATAATGAGAATCTCCCTGAGAGTTAACAGAATACCTCATGTCCATAATTTTTTGTTTAGCTTCTCTGACCAGCTGGACATCATAGTCTCTTCTACTAAACATTTTTTCTGCTTCAGCTATCTCTAAATCAAAGCTCATATCAAGGCTACATAGTCTATGAATTTGTAAGAATTCATTGTAGGGCAGTACCTTGACCAAATGTTTGGGGTGACAACTGTTCCCATATAAAAATCCATTTCTATGATCAATTTCCTATGGAGACTAGTAGTAAATCCATTTAGGCTTATATCCAAAAAATTCACTTGTGGGCCAAGCTGTATACCATCAAAGCTTAAGCCCATAGTATTAGTTTGTAAATCATTAACAAACCCAAGGGCCTCTGTCTGGCTTCCTTGACATAAAAAAATAAGATCATCAATAAATCTAAAATATAAAATAACTTTTGATCTAAAAAAAACATGTCTATAAATAAAGTCATCTTCAAGTTTAGCCATGACTAAATTGGCATACATGGGGGTGAAAACCGCCTCCATGGCAGTGCCCTGCAACTGCTGGAAAATGTCTCCATTGAACATAAAAAAATATTTTTTAAACAGAACGTAACTAAATCTATCAGAAAATAAGACATAGGAGAGTCCCGCAAAGAATGGAACAAGGCCTAAATCTCTATTTCATGCTTAATATTAATATATAGACTTTTGACATCCAAACAGAGCCAAAACATGTCCATATTCCAAACTTTACCATTTATTTTGTTCAAAAAGTCCTGGCTGTCCCTGATATAGGAGGCTGTACTCATAACATATTTCTTAAGATATTCATGTAACACACTTATATTCTTTAACAAATACCTCTGTGCAGACACTATAGGTCGGCCACTAAGGTTAGTTAAACCTTTGTGTGTTTTAGGTAAGCAGTAAAAAACTGCCATAGAGCAGTTTTCCACTCCAGACTTCCTTTCCACATCCTTAAAGGTGAAATACCCCAGCCTTAGGCCTTTGTCTATAACAAAAGTTGGTACTGCTTAATAGCTTCAAAGTAATCAGAAACATTACATTTCCTATAAATGTCCACATTATTTAAGTGTTTATAACACATCTCTAAGTATTGTGTGAAGTGCATGATTACTATCTGGTTGCCCTTGTCAGATGGTTTAACCACCCATCTTCTATCATTACTAAATTCCAATAGGGCTGCTATTGCTGCTTAGTTAAATTAAAACATATGTTAGACTTATTCTCTGTACAGGACCAGTACATTTTCTCAACCTCAAAATTAAGAGTAACAAAAAATCCTTGCAAGGTATTATTTAGAAAAGGTGGAATAAAAAATCTTTTAACAGAGACAGCATCCGTATTCAGTTGGCAATAGGCATTAACATTATTCTCAAACAAATCTTCATGAGATGACAGGCATGAATAAAAAGAATCCTCATCACTACGTTCATAACAGTTATTAAACACAACCCCTCCCGCTTGTTTAAAGTAGTACATTAAATGCAGTTTTCTACTAAAAGAAAAGATCTCACTTTTAAGTACATGCAATCTCGGTAAGGCAGATGGTATAAGTTTGAGACCAAGACATAATACAGACATAACCACATCAGAAATGTCATGTTTGGACAAATTGAACATGTAAATTATCACAAACTACATTAGTACCAACGTTTTTTCTTGTTGTACTGTCCCTTCTTGTTATAGTTCTTTTGCTGGCCCCATTCACTGCCAGTTTTCTGTTGTTAAAGTCTGTTCTAACAGAACTGGAACTCCGAAAACAGCTCTGCATGTCTTTCGGATTTTGTGCTTTAGGCAAAGCTAGAAACTGTTCCACACTCCCCTCAGCTGCAGCACTCAAATCTCCCTCTTCAGAAGCAACAAAAGAAACTGAGGAAGAAGCAGAAACATTTTTGCCCCAGCGGACATCATTACTGCCATTATTACTTCTGTTCTAGATGAAAAAGATCAGTTATTTTTTTCTTTTCCAAAAAAAAAAAAACGCTTTATCAAGACTGTAATCCTTAATGCCTCTGTTAATTTTATGGCTTTTACGCTCTACTGCTAATTCTTCAAAGTCCACAAGTCTGCCATTAATTTCTTCCAGCATACTAGTCAGTTTAACAGATGTTAAAAGTTTATCAAGTTCAACACTCACCATTTTGATTTCGTCTTTAAGCATTCGCTTCTTTAACTCATCCCTCTCAGTTAGGATGCGTATCCATTCAGTGGAGCACTGGTGAGCTGCCTGTACTTATCTTTTTTGAAAGGCCATATCCTCAGCATTCCCCTCCTCAAAGTGGGTTGTAGGTGCTTTGCATGCTTGCAGACCTCTCGGGGTAATGTTCAGCTGTACATACCGCTGAAGGCAAAGAATATTAATATGTGTACTAGCCTCCTTCTGCAACAGATTCTCCAGCTTCTCCCTCAGATTTACAGCCTCTGCCGATAAAGCAGTCACAGTAGAGGTGCCCAAAGTTTGAAAAGGGTTCACAACACGATGTTCTCATTCCCCCATAAAGCACTCCCAAACAGTAACCATAGCCGGACCCTGAACAGCTGCTTCAAGAGTAGCTGAATTACCAGTCCCAGGCACATTAGAAGTACCAACTGCTCTAGAGCCTCTCTCATTTAGTTGTAAAACAAACTGCTGAATAGTCCTTTGACTGCCATCAATAATATCATCCCTAAAGGAATATGTGGTACATTATTTGCAGGGTCAGTGGCCATACAAATAGCAAATACAACTTAAAAAAATAAAATGATAAAATACCACCAAGAGCACAGATCCAAGAAATAAGCGAATTTAATGATACACTTAGCACCTCGGCTTACACAGCCTTCCAAGAGTAAAAACACTACAAAATACTGTTTGCTTATATATAGCATATTGCACAAAACAATTAATCAATTAAGCATACAATTCAAATCACATACTTCCAATTACATTCTTTGTTGAGTCCCTGAGGTTCCAAAGTACCATACTTTAAAATCAGCAGGGTTTCTTTTTTTAAGAGTTTGTTTTTTAAAGACACACATTCGCCTATGCCAACTTGCAGTTTTTCCAAGACACAACCCCTAAGAGAATCAGGGTTAGAGTTGTGTGCTATCAAAAAATGACTCACAAGGGGACTCTCTCATTTTTTATTTTTTATGTCCCTAATATGTTCCTGCAACTGGACCCTAAAACTCCTATAAGTTTCCCCTATGTAAAACTTCTTACATCCACATCTTAGCACATACATTAACCCCTCCGTGTTACAACTGTATTCATGCCTAGCTGTAAACTTGATGCCATTAATATAGGGAAAAGAACTTACTACATATTGACAGATGGAACAACCATCACATGGAACAGTGCCTTTATTTATACTTAAGCTCTGACTGACATTAACATCTGGTAAACAAAATTGGTTATGTACCAGAATGTCAGACACATTCCTAGCTCTTTGTTATGCAATACTCACAAAATCAAGTAGTATAAAGTCCAAAATTGTATCCCTTCGCAGCCACAAGCTGCATGCTTTTTTGACTATTTCCTCAGTTATAACATTATAAGTTGTCACTAAGAAAACTTTCTTCTGCTCTCCATTGTTCACAGCTGTATTGGTAAATTTATTCCACCAATACAAACATTATATTTTCCACTAGCATGGACATAATGAGAATCTCCCTGAGAGTTAACAGAATACCTCATGTCCATATTTTTTTGTTTATCTTCCCTGACCAGCTGAACATCATAGCCTCTTCTAATAAACATTTTATCTGCTTCAGCTATCTTTAAATCAAAGCTCATATCAAGGCTATATCAAGCCTATGAATTCATAAGAATTCATTGTAGGGAAGTACCTTGACCAAATGTTTGGGGCGACAACTGTTCCCATATAAAAATACATTTCTATACATTCATATATACATTCATATATATTTGATGGATTATCTAATGAACTCCTTCTTAAGGGACATAATATAACTAAACTGTAGAAACAATTATTAAACAAGATTAGTTCATTTTGTATTGTAAGATGTATGCAACCCGATAAAGGTGGGGGAATTGTAATTACAGATAAAATTGACTACATTCAGAACATTTTGCATTATTATTTGATGATACTTGCTGTGAAGTTTCTATTAACAAAATACATGTTGCATATCACAAAACTGACATTATATTACAGGATTTGCTGATGAAACTTTTGATCACTGCAGAAGATTACAAATATCAATGTCACAAAAGAGACACCTGGTTGACAAGACTTCACAATTTATTTAGCACTTTCATCAGTGAGTGCACATAGACTTCTTCAGAATAAGGAAGTATGCACTATCACTTCCTTTTAAAATCACATGACAAGATCACATGACAAGTTGCATAATACAAAGTTTATTCTCATATGTCTGTAATACTGGATGTACAGGCGGATTATACACACTCAGTTTTATACAACCCTTTCTTACTTCAGTTTGTTCTACACCACTGAAAAAAAGACAAACATTCAATTTTCTTACATACAGTTTTAAGTCCAGTAGTGTTTTTCCTGTATTAGCTGAACACTTTGGAACAAAGTTCAAACCTTTTTCAAACAAGTTAGCCCATTCATTGGTGACAGTAAACCCACTCAGATTATACATTTTGAAGTCTTGATGGTCATTAAGAATAGCATGACAACTATTGCATACACAGTTCACTTCATCAAATACACCATTGTTATTATCAGCCAAGATCATTGCCATCTTATGTCTCTCCCCCTCCCTCCCCCTCTCCCCCCAAAAGTCCTCCCCTGGTTGTGGTGAAAAGCCCCTGAATTGTCCATATTCAGGTTGGAATTCTGGTTCATTCAATTCTGAATTATCTCTGACCTCCTTAAAGTGCTCCCTAAAGGGACACTTTCCCTGTTATTTTCCCTCTGGTCGAACTCAAATCCATGATTATTACTGATAAATTCAGTCTTTTCAAAGTGAACATTCCCAGTGTCCCTGGGTCCAGTAACATTATTCATTATACCAGGAACAGGTTAGACATGACCAGATTCATAATCCAGTCTGTCCCTTTCTAGTTTTTTTTGCTTTTAGTTAACTTAATATCAGTCATAGTTTTGTCCCTGTTAACAAACAATGCTCTGTATTCATTAAGTTTAGAATCAAAGCATACACAATTAACTATACCTTCATTCAAGTTGTTAATATTGTCTTTTAAAACATTCATTTTTTTATCATTGTCTCTTACCAGTGCTTCCATGAGTTCACACTCATGCCAGTTAAACATAGCCACAAGTTCCTTGTGCAGGTAAGATCCATTTTTCAAACCATTAGGGAATTTCTATATTCGTAGTCCTTTAGGGACTTGCTCTCTCCAAAGGCATTCCCTATGGCAACAGTTCTCTAGTTGCAATTTTCTTAATTTCAGAGTTTCAGCATCCAGTTCTTTTAGTTGTTGGTCTACAGTGCCAAAATGTGTGCAATTAATTGCAGTCTTAAATTCACACACAGCCTCTTGATGAAGCCATTCATTAAGACATGAAATTCTGCCCGAATGGCAGAAGTAACAACTTCATCCCAACTTCCATTGTTCCCACCAGTACTAAAATGACCTACTCCTTAACTACCAGAAGCAGGTGAAGTCCTCTACCCTGGTGTTATACCAGAGGACTGGGAATCTTCTGTGTAGTGTGGAGCCAAATTATTTCTCATTCCAAACGTGGTAGGAGTGGAGTTTAAATTCCTACTAAATCCTTGTAACTGCTGTGTCAGCACTTCAAAGTGCTGTTAGGTTCCCAATTGATCTTATCAACTCTGCAGTGGAACCTGAGGCTAAACTGTCAACTCTTGTGTCTTCTTCCATCACAAATGAAACTGTTATCCAAAACACCAAAGACTAGGAACAATGCCATGAAAGAGACACCTGGTTGACAAGACTTCACAATTTATTGACCACTTTCATCACTGAGTATAAAGTCATGCAATGGTGTCATTTAATTCTGAGTTTTATGAAATCAAGGATATGTACAAGAATTGGAGTATATTTGATCCTCAAAATGAACATTTGAAGAAGGTGGGGGACAAATCATTAATAGTATATAAAAAAGATGAATTGTAAAAAATCTAATAGAAAGTGGAAAAAGTGACACTAACAATGGAAGAATGAAAAAATGTGTGCGTTGTCATCAATGTCACTTTATATTAGAGGGAGACTGTGTCCATGTTAGACATTTTGGAGACATTAGGTTAAAACACAAATTTAACTGTAATACTATATTAATAGTATATATAGCCATATGTCAGTGTTGTGGACAATTTTACATAGGTAAAACTATTAATGCTTTTAAAAAGAAGGATATATCAACACTGATATGACATTCAAACAAGCACTACAAACAATGCTTTGGCTCAGCACATAATAGAAAATCCTGGACATAATTTCAGGATTTCAGCTATTGATCAGACCAATAAATGTATAGGATGGGTCCATGTGAATTGTTAGAATACAGAGAACTTATGTGGCAACTGAGAGTGAATGCCACCAAGCCCCCGGGACTTAATGACATGGTATCAATTTCTAGTTATTTAAAGTTAAAAGCAGGGTGCCATGTGTAGTAGCCTATTATCATTAGGTACTAAAAAACAAAATGTTTCTCAACATTTTTGGTGGAGGAAAAATAGATAATAAATAGCAAACAATAAATAATAAAAAAAAATAAAAAACCAAAAGCAAGAAATAAATATTAAGGAAATTGTGTGTGAATGGGTGCTATGTATTTGACTTCAAACAGTAACATTATTGCTGGTATTATTGGTTCTATGTATAAAGATAAATACATGAAACATTTTAGTATAGAGCATTTTAGAAATGGAATGTTTGGTATAATGTGTGTGTGTGTGTGGGGGGGGGGGGATGCATATACATTTTATTTATTTATTTATTTTACATTTGTTAACCGGGAAAGTCCAACTGGACACATATCCATTTTCAGCGGAGGCCCGGGGAGAAAAGCTCCAATAGCATGTCATAAAGAAATTACACAAGAATATCATTTAGAGATATAGGTTTCATAGAAATATAAGTTATGTATAGATTAACAATTCCTTTAGTAAAGTCAGCGTACAGCATTCTAGTAGTAGGGTTTATATAGAATATAAAATATAAAAACAAAAAAGAATTTTTTTTGTCTTTCTAAATTATGAGTACTCTTAATATTTTGTTACAGAAATAACCAGTGATTATTAAGCTTTACAGTAAAAGGAATTAGGTGACCTTTAGTAGAATCCTTGAACATGGTATTGGTGCAAATTAACCTGGGGAGTAGCATGAACAAAGCCAATTGTTTGAGAAGTGGGTTCTCAGGAGATTCTTAAATTGAATAGTGGAGGTAGTAGAGGTTATTTGGCTAGGTAGTGAGTTCCATATTTTGGCAATAATGCAGGCAAAGAGAGATTTGCCAGCATCATTTTTGTGTCTGATAATGCTTATTAGGTTCTGAGAACTAGATCGTAAGGCTCTGGTAGGGATGTGGGGGTTAATTTTATTTTGAAGTGCAGGGTTTTTTCTGGAAGGTAGAAGAGATTATGTATTATTGTGAGTTGATTAAACAGAAGTAGTTGAGGTAGCTTGAGCCAATTGAGTTGGTTAAGGGTGAGACAGTGGTGGGATTTGTATGAAGTTTCAGTAGCAAACTTGGCTATGTTGTTATAATAAGATTCCATTTTGTTCAGATCACTCTGGCAGAGATTATTAAGGATGGGAGAGGAGATTATTAAGGATGGGAGAGGCATAGAGAAGGATGGATAAGAGATGAGTTCTTGCAATAGTAGCTTTGGTTTGTTTATAAAGTGTTTGTTCCTATAGAGAAGTCTTAGTTTTTTATTAACTTTCTTAATGGTTTGTGCTATATGGATGTCAGATTTGAGGTTGTTGTCTATTTCTACACCCAAGAGTTTAGTGTGTGCAGTTGGAGTGATTTGAATGTTATCTCTGGAGTGAATGATGAAAGTGTTGTTGGGGGGAACATGACCTGGGCTAAAAATAATTCATTTAGTTTTTTGGGGTTAAGAATAAGTTTGATGTTTGTGAACCATGTTTCAGCTAGAGTAAAAGTGTTTTGGGTGAGGATTTGCAGTACCTTTAAGGTGGGGGCGGCACTTATAAGGGTGGTGTCATCTGTGTATTGTACTACTGATGCTGTGAGTGAGGAGGAATTGATTTGGTTGGTGAATAGTGAGAACAATAGTGGGCCAAGGATGGATCCTTGAGGGACACCTATGGATACTGGTAGCAGGGGGGGTGGACAGCTGGTAATGCCCTAGGACTGCTTGCTGTTGACCAGATAAGTAGCTAGTAAACCATGATATAGTGGAGGGGCTGAGGCTTAGGGTAGATACAGTTTGGAGAAGAGTGTTATGGTCTACCATGTCAAAGGCTTTAGATAAGTCTAAGAAAATGGAAGATACAAATAGCCCCTTGTTTCTATTGTGGTTAACTATATCTGCAAATGATAATAATGCTGTGGTGGTGCTGTGGGATGGTCTAAAGCCATGCTGAGTTTTGGAGATTAAGTTGCTTTGTAAAAGGTACCGAAGTAGTTGGGAATGTACAACTCTCTCTAATATCTTGGATAGAGGTGAGAGTATTACGATTGGGCGGTAATTGATGAGTTCTAAGGAGTTGCCCCCTTTATGCAGTGGAATAATGTGTGATGTTTTCCACAGGGTGGGGACTTTGAATTCTGCAAGTGACCCATTTATGAGGATGGACACGGGATAGGATATGGCGTCTGCTGCTATCTAAAGGAATTCGTCTGGTAGGGTGTCAGCAGCTAGTGTATTGGTTTGAGTTGCTTAAAGAGCTTTGAAATAATTTTAGTGGGTACAGGGTGTAGGGAAAAGTTGGTGGTATTGTTTTGAGTAGTAGGGTGGGTTTTGCTAGCACCTGGTATAGGGCTGCTAGTGGTATTGAGGGCGTTGGTAAGGGTTTGGACTGTTTCAGTAAAGAACTTGTTAAATTGAGTGGAAATGTTGTCATGGTTGTTTGGTAGTACTGGTGTTGGGGTGGTGACTTTACCTGGGTGGAGTATGCCATTTATTGTAGCCCAAAATTTCTTAGGGTTGTTGGCATATTTTTCCTGCATGTTTTTGTAGTAGTTACTTTTGTCTAGTTTGATTTGTTTTTTGGATTTGTTTTGAAGTTCTTGGTAGGTTTGCCTCAGATTACTGTTTTTGTTCTTTTGATACTTACTCCAGGCCAAATCCCTCTCTTTCATTGTAGTCTTAGTATCTTAAGTTAGCCATGGAGCATAGTTAGCTTTTAGTCTTATAGTTCTGGAAGGGGCATGACAGTTTAGGATTTGCAGGAAAGTGGAGTTAAAGTACTGTACGGTCTCATCTAGAGATAATAGTTTTAGGGGTGTCCAATTACAGCTTTGTAGTGAATTGATGAAGTCATTTGTTTTAAAGGTCTTTTTGTTACGTATTACTCTGAGGTTGGGTTGGCTTATGTAATGGGGTCTGTTCTGAATTAGGTAGGCTGGTTGATAATCACTTAGACTGTCAGGTAGACAGCCAGAGTGCCATGCTAGGGTGGGGTCAGATAACAGAATCCAGTCAAAGATGGATTCGCGTTTTGAGGTTTTTGTCTGTTCTGGTTGCAGTGGATATAATTTGAGTAAACCTATGGAGGTTAATGTGGGTAGTTGGAATGTGGCTGGAGCAGTTCAGCCAGTCAATATTAAAGTCACCTAATAGTACAGTTTCTTGTGGCATGAAGTTTGAGATCCAGTTTAGCAGGTTTTCCATTATAGTAGTGTTATTGCCTGGTGGGATGTAGCCACCTGCAATGATATGTTTGTTTGAGTTTAGTTTTAATTTGGCAAGGATTAGTTCAACATCTTTGATTTCTTTGGTGTTATAATCAATTTGTTTAATGGTGAGATGATTTTGGAACAATATCTCTATGCCACCTCCCTTTTTATCTACTCTGTCTCTGCATATTATGTTATAGCCAGGGGCTATAATCTCATTATTATGGTGTTCTGGTTTAAGCCATGTTTCAGTTAGCACTGCTATTTTTGGTTTATATACAGCTAGAATGGTGTGAAGGTCATGGATTTTGTTAAGTATACTTCTTGCATTTATGTTAATGAAGATGAGAGAGGAGGAAGGTCTATAGTATAGGGGGTTTGGCTGATTAGAGTCTGTGTAGGGTGTTGTGGTGGGCCCTAGATTAGGGTGAATGTTACCACAGCAAATAAGTTTGTGGAGTAGGTGAAGATACAGTTTAGTTAGTTTGTGTAGTAATTTAGTATGTCTTAATGAGGAGTGAGGGTTAGTTCTGACTGACAGTTTGTAGTGGGAGTAAGAGACTGATCTAGAGGAGGTGAGGTCTAGTGGTGTGATACGAAGTTACAAAGTTTCAGGGGAGTGGATAGAGGTTCAGTTTGCCATTGTGGGGGGTACTGATATGTAGTTGAGTGTAGTAAGAGGAGAGGTAGGAGATCAGGGAAAAGGTGATGATAGTACATAGGTAGAGTAGTTCTTTTATTAAGTGGGACTGTTGTTTATAGTTCATGTCTGGTGAAGAGTGTTTAAGGGTAGTAACTTAAAGTAAGTGGGTTTGATATACTAATAATGAGTGATAGTAAGGGTGTGGTGAAGGGTGTTGGTTTGTAAGTGATATGTGTGGTGTGAAACTCTAATTGGGTGGGAGGTAACTGATAGAGGATGTGGTGTGTAACTATAAATGTATTTGATATGGGGTGGGTGGGAATGGGGGTAGGGGACGAAGTGGGTGTAGCGAATGGAGCGGGATCAGAACTAGTAGTCCAAGACACTAGAGAGTTTGGGATACTATCAGTGTTATGTGAAAGAGAGCCTATTACTGCAATATGTATCCTATATGGGTGAAGGTAGGTATGTGGCAGTTAAGTAACCTTAGACTAAATTCAAACAAAATAGTATATCAGAGATGTGTTGTCTTATTCAGGGAGCTGGAGTGTGGGCAGGATGGGTAGGAAGAGGCAAAGGTGCACTCTAGATTATAGAGGAAAAGGAGTGCAGTATAACTAAGAAGGCAACAGATATATGGGGAGGGTGATGCCTGCCGCTAATCTGTGATGCAACATTTGACCACACTAAAAGTCAGTCAAGGGAGTACACTATGTAAAGTACATTAAACCAGGAAAGTTAACATACATTCACTACTTTCAGGCTATGGTTCTCTCAAACTTCTTTGGTGCGTCCATAGTATTTTCTGGGAATTTTTTCTTAACTGATGTAGGTATTTGATGGGAGGGGGGAGCCCTTAAATAATGGCTATGAATTGTCTGGAGGAGGGAAAGAGATAGTTAGTACTCAGGTTGTTTGCATACAGGCTAGGACAGGCTTTTTGTTCAAAATTTGCTTTATTTTTATTTTTGTTTTTGCACTACTACCATGGGTATACAAGGTTCTAGCACAGCAAGTTGGTCATTCAGGTGTTATATTTAAGCAGCTTTACCTTATAAACAGCAAAAAACAGTGCAGGTGGTGTTCACTTATCTTACTTAAACAGTGCAGTCATCAAACAGCAAGACCAATTTAGAAACTGTATGTAGATGTAGAAATATCCATGAAACAATAAGCCAAATGGAGCTATGGTATCTAAGAGTACATTTAAATGTCTCAGTACAATGAGAGGAGGCTGGATATGTCTTCAACTCCGTTTACCCCTGCAGGTCAAGCAGAATCTTAATTTGCCGTTATTTAGACCGGTAACCCAAGCCAAATGTTGTCCACACAAAAAGTGGGCTACAAGGACTTAACTATCAAGTTTTATCTAATACATACTGGATGTATTCATCAACATTCTAACTAATTGTAGCATTAATAAGCTATATCCAATGCAAGCGGGAGTTGCTATGCTATATTATAGACAGCCTTTGCTGTAAACATTAAGTGTTTTAAGCAGACAGTGAATTACTGCTTTAATGGCTGGCAATGCTGACAAATAGATATACTAGTGCAGCTATTATGTATACATTTGGATGTTAAGTAAGCCAGTATCCAGAAATAATCAGGCTATTTCAATTATATATCAGACAGCATACAGCACGCAATGCTGTTTAACTAAAGGAGCTGTTGTGTGCTCACCTTTACTGTTCCTAAATTATAAGGCAATGCACTTGGATGGTATGTAGTCCAGTAATTAGTCCAATTCAAGTATGTAACAGCCAGCATACAGCATGTAATGCTGTTTAACTAAATAAAGGAGCTAGTATACACTTGCCTGTACTGTTTCTAAAAGATAAGGCAATAATCAGGCTAGTTCAAGTATTTAACATACAGCACACAATGCTGTTAAACAAAATAAACTGTTTCTAAAAGATAAGGCAATAATCAGGCTAATTTAAGTATTTAACATACAGCTTACAGCACACAATGCTGATAAAATAAATATAGAAGTTAGTGTACACTTGCATTTACTGTTTCTAAAAGATAAGGCAATGCAGACACAATTTACAGCCATGACATAGTTATTTAACACCTCTACAATGTACAGTTACACTTATGGTTTCCTCTTGCCTGTGGGTTAATTCACGAAGCAGAGTTAACTCTAAAAAACATTCTACAGTTCCTTACACACGAATTTACTTCAGCAGATATTATTACATGTACAGAAATAAAAAATAACAGTAGAAATTCTTTACCACTAACACGCTAGCAAGCACAGCAGCAGCATCTATGGGGAGGCTAGGACAGTTTGAAAATGGCACCTCACCAACAATGTTCCCTAAGTAAACTTCCTTGGAAGGAAGGATGTAAGAGGGAGGAGACAGGAGAGATGGACTTCCTTAGAAGGAAGAATGTAGGGGGGAGGGGACAGGAGAGATGGACAGGAGGTACAGGAGTATTGCAGATGGAGGGGGGAGGGATTAAGACCTAGAGCCAGTAGTCCAACACACTGGAGAGTTTGGGAGACTAACAGTGAAAGAGAGCCTATTACTGCAATATGTATCCTATATGGGTTGAAGGTAGATATGTGGTAGATAAGTAACCTTAGACTAAATTCAAACAAAACAGTCAGTATATCAGAGATGTGTTGTGTAATTCAGGGAGCTGGAGTGTGGGCAGGATGGGTAGGAAGAGGCAAAGGTGCACTCTATATTATAGAAGAAAAGGAGTGAGTATAACTAAGAAGGTAACAGATATATGGGGGGGGGTGATGCCTGCCGCTAATCTGTGATGCAGCATTTGACCACACTAACATCAGTCAGCTGTCCTTAAGGGAGTACACTATGTAAAGTACACTAAACCAAGAAAGTTAACATACATTCACTACTTTCAGGCTATGGTTCTCTCAAACTTCTTTGCTGGGTCCACAGTATTTTCTGGGAGATTCTTCTTAACTGATGTAGGTATTTGATGGAGTGGGTTAACCTTTAAATAATGGCTACGAATGGTATTCACTACTTTCAGGCCATGGTTCTCTCAAACTTCTTTGCTGGGTCCACAGTATTTTCTGGGCGATTCTTCTTAACTGATGTAGGTATTTGATGGGAGGGGGGGAACCCTTAAATAATGGCTACAAATGGTATTCACTACTTTCAGGCTATGGTTCTCTCAAATTTCTTTGCTGGATCCACAATATTTTCTGGGCGATTCTTCTTAACTGATGTAGGTATTTGATGGGAGGGGGGATCCTTAAATAATGGCTACGATTGGTCACTAACATGCTACAAGCACAGCAACAGCAACAGCTACATTTATGCAAGTGTTTACATTCAGATTTTTAAATAATTTTTTAAATAAAATGTTTGTATAATTTTAGGGCTTGTTAAAATATAGTAACATGGTTTCAAAAGTGTGGAGCCTTTTGAAATTTTAAAATCTTAAATTATGTATTATGCAATTTGTCATGTGATCTTGTCATGTGATTTTGTGATTTTAAAAGGAAGTGATAATGCATACTTCCTTAATCTGAAGAAGTCTATGTGCACGCGCTGATGAAAGTGCTCAGTAAATTGTGAATTCTTGTCAGCCAGGTGTCACTTTCGTGGCGTTTTTCCTAGTCTTTGGTGTTTTGGATTTTACCAGTTTCATTTGTGATGCAAGAAGACAGAAGACTTGACAGTTTGGCTTCAGGTTCCATCTCAGAGTTGGTAAAATCAATCAGGTACTAACAGCACTTATTGAAGTGCTGACATAGCAGTTACAAGGATTTGGTACGAATTTAAACTCCACTCCTACCACGGTTGGAATGAGAAATAATTTGGCTCCACACTACACAGAAGACTCCCAGTCCTCTTGTACAACACCAGGGCAGAGGACTCCACCTGCTCCTGGCAGTCAAGGAGTAGGTCATTTTAGTAATGGGGGCATGGCCGGCCTTAGGCTTAGGCAAACTAGGCAACCGCCTAGGGTGCCGTACAGGCTGGCCTCAAAAGAGTGCAATTTAATTGAATGACTTACTTCACATTTCTTTATTTCTTTTCCACTTTTCACTGCCCCCGCTCATACTGTAGGCTAGAAATTGCACCCTCCCCCACTTCATAGTACAAAACACAATTCTACAGTACATAGCACAGCCCCCTACTATGTTCTTTCATTCCTTCCCCCTGCATCTATGTGATAAATCGGAGTGGCTACTCTTGTTGAGCATTATTTAAATCTTCCAATCAGTGATGCTTTTGTACAACTGACATCCCTGGCTACTGCTCCAATTGACTGTATATAACTCAGCTCATGCCCGTCTCTCATTCCTTTCCTCATTGAAGAGATAGAGGCAGGCACATCTATTGGCTTTCAGTACTTCCTGTTTGTAATCTCTGGACGTGAGTGACTCATCAGCAGTCTGGTTCTCTGCAGCACGTGGGCTACACAAACAGTGGTTTTGGGATTTTTGTTTTGTGCCTCCCTTGCTTGCTTCATCATTGCTTTTGCTTCGCTTAAGGTAAGTCAGGGAATAAACGTTTTTGGACTGAGATTGTGGCAGTTTTACTTCCTATACAACTCTTTTGTGGATCAGGGAATAATGTATTCACAACTTCATGCTTATGATTGTTAGGGTTAGGGAAATCTCATTTTAAGACATAATAAAGCTATCTTCCCTAGCCAGAAAACATAGGTAGCATGCTGTCAGGGTACGTTAACATGGCCTTACAAAACAATGCTATTAATTTATATTTTATCATTCTGTCTGTCTTTAGCTAACAGTGCTAATATTTTACAAGTGTACTTGATTTATTTCTGGCTTTGTTCTGATAACAATTTGACCATATGTATGTATGTAATCTGTTATCCAGATGTTTTTAATTCAATAGCTTATTTCATGTATTAACCAGTGTAATGGATTATCTTTCAACATTTGTCTGGAAAGCACATTTTTAATGCAGTGCCTCTTGGAATGGATAGAGCATGATGGAAAATAATGCAGTACCTTTTACGAATTTTAACAGAGATAACGTGAACATATCCTCATCATCACTGTCTGAGAATCATTACTGGAACATTTTCATTGTAACGGTGCACTTTCTCAAGATGTTCAAGTGGTGATAATCTTGTTAAATGACACCTCGGTAGTCTGTTGCTTTATGCATTGCAAAATGGTAACCTTGTTATCTGCTGTTACCAAGGTCACTCATACAGTTACAAAAGTAGCCTTTGACTTTGTTAAGCACACACTAAGGCATTTTATTCCCTGAAAATCCATCTTTGGCTGCATGTTGATGGGGATAATTTTTGCAAGAAAAGTTTGGTTATAGGGTTCTTCATACCTAACCATGAATTAATGTGTTCTTCTTGCTATTAACCTGTTGATAGAATAAGATAACGTGAATTGGTATGTATTTTTCTAAATTTAAAAAGTCCAGCTTTATAGTTTAACATTTCTTAATCTGCTGATTGAATTGGTCTTAGGAGCTCATTCAGTCATGACCAAAGTCAGTAAAGCAAAGCGCACATAAAACAAATACAGTCTGGTTAACAAGCTATAAAAAAATGCATTAAATCACATGTCTTTAAATAGACGGTGAAAGTATTTTGTGTACAAAAATACAAATAACAAAGAGCAACATATGTGGGTTGAAAATGTGGAAAGCGAATGAACCATTAAGAAGTAAATAAGGGATCACTAAAGAGGTGGCCACTTCAGTAATGTCAATTGGTCAGAAACAGTAAAAGTATAGTACATTGCTGAGCAGATAAGTTCTTTTTTTTTTGGGGGGGGGGCTTCCACATCTGCTGTTTTGAGACCAAAACTCAGTTGTTTCTGTGGCAATACTTTTACCCGCTGTAGAGGAAAGTCGATGATCTGCAGTTAGCATAGAGTGAGATAAAGATGTCTTTCTCCTTCTATGCCATTGAGATGTGCTGACCTTAATAAAAGTTAGTTGTATATAACGAGACCCAACTGCCATGTGGAATGCTCTTTTTGCAGAATACTGTGGATATTTTTTTCAGTGAGTGGTTATTATTACATCCATCCACAACCCCTATTCCCCATTTGTTTGGACAATTAATTTCTAGTGGACTGCTTTTCATTCGCTTGTTGCTAGGTTAATAGTGCTCAGTCAGAGCAGGGACTAACTGTTATTGCATAAACTAAAATTTGTGTGTTGATTTGGAAAGCCGCAGTTTTGCAGCTGTTTAAATTCTTATAATGTTATGTCAGTGTTTCCTTTTCCATTAATAATGCAAATATCAGAGAGATTTATGCTTGCTTCCCTTGTTCTACAATTTTGTGACGTGCTGTTGCAATGGATAATTAGCTAATTCCCTCTACTTATTTCACTGATCTGATTTCTAAGTAACTACTTTAAAGGCTTAATGCAGCTTGTTAAATGAATGATACAGTCTCAAATTTACTTGTCACTCAGCCATACAATTAAAAAAATGGGGCTAGCATTGCTGCTTTTAGCCACTGGTTCTGTGTGTGCAAGTACACAGAAATGATTGTAATGTTTTGTAAAGCTGGATGTAGTATCTGGAGTAGATGGTGCCAATTTCAAGTGTGCGATGTTCATATAGCACAGTGCCTGCCTATTTAATTGCAATTTTCCTGTACACATATGCTATCTTTACTGTGTGCAATATTTATATACCACAGCACCTGGCTATTTAGTTGTGATTTTCCTTTTGAAAATTTCTAGGACAGTTAATCAATGCAGTTACCTGCATAGGTATTTGGTAGTGGTGGTAGGTTTTGTAGATCACATGCTGCTGAAGTTCAAAATACCTATTGATTAAAACATATATGAAAAAATAATTTAATTTACTTGGCATTCTTGCCATAGCAAGGGATAGCAGGGTGTATCTGTGGGTTTGAGTGATGTTGGAGACGTATTGTACAATAACAGTGAACTTTGTAAACATAGTGTAGAAGATTTAATTGTATTGCTTCTGTGTGACTTTATAAAATACATCAAAAATGTGAATTTGTTTTCTGTTTGAAGTGCTCTGATCTCACAGCAAACACATGTAATGTGGATGTAGAATGGGAATATAATTTAACATCAAGTAATTCATGTGCTGGTTTATTTATAAACTGACCACAACATTTTAGCAGTGTTTTTTCTTATTAATAAGCTCATTTATTTTAAACATAAATCACGTTGCTTCCAACAGTTACAAAACTTCTTCCTATACCCCACTATGGTGCTACCCTTCACAAAATTTTGATTTGAAACTGAACTGCTACAGTAAATAGTTATTCATTATGGCCTGATTCATTACGGATCATACTGCATTCTTGTTTCACTATGCCAGATATTTAACTACCATTTGCTGCATTCTTGTTTCACTATGCCAGATATTTAACTACCATTTGCTTTCACTTCATCCCAATTTCCTTCTTTTTCATCATCTGTTAATCATTTTCAGCTTTTCCTACACTGCCTGTTGGGGACCTGTTATAGATCATATACCTTCAGAAGTGTAGTTTTCAGTCAGCTTTAAAATATTTTGTAGTACAAGGGAAAGAAGCAAAAGTGTGGCTGTCTAATAGATTCTTCTATCACGTAAAGGTCCTTCTATCTATCACGTAAAGGAACAACAGACTGTTATGCTATATTTGCTTGAGGAAATGTTTTACTGCCACTAACAAGAAATTTATTCCACAGTAAGAATAAATCATAGAATATAAGTACATGTAAAGGTACTAAAAAAAGTCTTTATTAAACTTTAACCCATACAATGTTTGTTGTTGAGACAACATGGGTAAGAGCTGAAAAACAAATACACATTATACCAGCCTTACACATTCTACATAGTATTTCAAGCAGTTATCCTGATGTATTCTTTTTAATTGAAAAGACTGAGGCAAAAATGCTCCCAGTGCATA